>NC_053022.1:26880730-27103771 GCF_003073215.2 Triticum urartu
TCTGGCAAATGGATAAACAAAACTGCATTCCTTAATAGATTTATTAAAGAAGAGTTGTATATGATACAACCAGAAGGTTTTGTCAATCCTAAAGGTGCTAACAAAATATGCAAGCTCCAGCGACTCATCTATGGACTGGTGCAAGCATCTCGGAGTTGGAATATACGCTTTGATAAGTTAATCAAAGCATATAGTTTTATACAGACTTGCTATGAAGCCTGTATTTACAAGAAAGTGAGTGGGAGCACTACAACAATTCTGATAAGTATATGTGAATGACATATTGTTGATCGGAAATAATGTAGAATTATTCTGCAAAGCATAAAGGAGTGCTTGAAAGGAATTTTTCAAAGAAAGACCTCGGTAAAGCTGCTTACATATTAAGTATCAAGATCTATAGAGATAGATCAAGACGCTTGATAAGTTTTTCAATGAGTACATACCTTGACAAGATTTTGAAGTAGTTTAAAATGGAATAGTCAAAGAAAAAGTTTCTTGCCTGTGTTACAAGGTGTGAAATTGAGTAAGACTCGAAGCCCGACCACGGCAGAAGATAGAAATAGAATGAAAGTCATTCCCTATGCCTCAGCCATAGATTCTATAAAGTATGCCATGCTGTGTACCAGATCTATTGTATACCCTACACTGTGTTAAGCAAGGGAGTACAATAGTGATCTAAGAGTAGATCACTGGACAGCGGTCAAAATTATCCTTAGTGGAATAAGGATATGTTTCTCGATTATGAAAGTGAAAAAAGGTTCGTCGTAAAGGGTTACGCCGATGCAAGTTTTGACACTAATCTAGATGACTCTAAGTCTCGGTCTAGATACATATTGAAAGTGGGAGCAATTAGCTAGAGTAGCTCCATGCAGAGCATTGTTGACATAGAAATTTGCAAAATACATGCGGTTCTGAATGTGGCAGACCCGTTGACTAAGATTCTCTCACAAGCAAAACATGATCACACCTTAGTACTCCTTGGGTGTTAATCACATAGCGATGTGAACTAGATTACTGAATCTAGTAAACCCTTTGGGTGTTGGTCACATGGCGATGTGAACTATGGGTGTTAATCACATGATGATGTGAACTATCGATGTTAATCACATGGCTGTGTAATCTAGATTATTGACTCTAGTGCAAGTGGGAGACTGAAGGAAATATGCCCTAGAGGCAATAATAAAGTTATTATTTATTTCCTTATATCATGATAAATGTTTATTATTCATGCTAGAATTGTATTAACCGGAAACATAATACATGTGTGAATACATAGACAAACAAAGTGTCACTAGTATGCCTCTACTTGACTAGCTCGTTAATCAAAGATGGTTATGTTTCCTAACCATGAACAATGAGTTGTTATTTGATTAACGGGATCACATCATTAAGAGAATGATCTGATTGACATGACCCATTCCATTAGCTTAGCACCCGATCGTTAAGTATGTTGCTATTGCTTTCTTCATGACTTATACATGTTCCTATGACTATGAGATTATGCAACTCCCGTTTGCCGGAGGAACACTTTGGGTGCTACCAAACGTCACAACGTAACTGGGTGATTATAAAGGAGAATTACAGGTGTCTCCAAAGGTAGATGTTGGGTTGGCGTATTTCGAGATTAGGATTTGTCACTCCGATTGTCGGAGAGGTATCTCTGGGCCCTCTCGCTAATGCACATCATATAAGCCTTGCAAGCATTGCAACTAATGAGTTAGTTGCGAGATGATGTATTACGGAACGAGTAAAGAGACTTGCCGGTAACAAGATTGAACTAGGTATTGGATACCGATGATCGAATCTCGGGCAAGTAACATACCGATGACAAAGGGAACAACGTATGTTGTTATGCGGCCTGACCGATAAAGATCTTCGTAGAATATGTAGGAGCCAATATGGGCATCCAGGTCCCGCTATTGGTTATTGACCGGAGGCGTGTCTCGGTCATGTCTACATTGTTCTCGAACCCGTACGGTCCGCACGCTTAAGGTTACGATGACAGTTATATTATGAGTTTATGCATTTTGATGTACCGAAGGTTGTTCGGAGTCCCGGATGTGATCACGGACATGACGAGGAGTCTCGAAATGGTCGAGACGTAAAGATTGATATATTGGAAGCCTATGTTTGGATATCGGAAGTGTTCCGGGTGAAATCAGGATTTTACCGGAGTACCGGGAGGTTACCGGAACCCCCCGGGAGCTATATGGGCCTTAGTGGGCTTTAGTGGAAAGGAGAAAGGGGCAGCCCAAGGTGGCTGTGCGCCTCCCCCCTTCCCCTAGTCCTATTAGGACTAGGAGAGGTGGCCGGCCCCCTCTCTCTCTTTCCCCCCCTCAAGGAGTCCTATTCCAACTAGGATTAGGGGGGGAATCCTACTCCCAGAGGGAGTAGGACTCTCCTGGCGCGCCCTATGTGGCCGGCCAGCCTCCCCCCCTTTGGTCCTTTATATACTGAGGCAGAGGCACCCCAGAAACACACAAGTTGATCCACGTGATCTATTCCTTAGCCGTGTGCGGTGCCCCCAGCCACCATAGTCCTCGATAATACTGTAGCGGAGTTTAGGCGAAGCCCTGCTGCTGTAGTGCATCAAGATCGTCACCACGCCGTCGTGCTGACGGAACTCTTCCCCGGCACTTTGCTGGATCAGAGTCCGGGGATCATCATCGAGCTGAACGTGTGCTCGAACTCGGAGGTGCCGTAGTTTCGGTGCTTGATCGGTTGGATCGTGAAGACGTACGACTACTTCCTCTACGTTGCGTCAATGCTTTCGCAGTCGGTCTGCGTGGGTACGTAGACAACACTCTCCCATCTCGTTGCTATGCATCACATGATCTTGCGTGTGCGTAGGAATTTTTTTGAAATTACTACGAAACCCAACAGTGGCATCCGAGCCTAGGTTATTTATGTTGATGTTATATGCACGAGTAGAACACAAGTGAGTTGTGGGCGATATAAGTCATACTGCCTACCAGCATGTCATACTTTGGTTCGGCGGCATTGTTGGACGAGACAACCCGGACCAACATTACGCGTACGCTTACGCGAGACCGGTTCCCCCGACGTGCTTTGCACATAGGTGGCTTGCGGGCGACTGTCTCTCCAACTTTAGTTGAACCAAGTATGGCTACGCCCGGTCCTTGCGAAGGTTAAAACGGAGTCTATTTGACAAACTATCGTTGTGGTTTTGATGCGTAGGTGAGATTGGTTCTTGCTTAAGCCCGTAGCAGCCACGTAAAACTTGCAACAACAAAGTAGAGGACGTCTAACTTGTTTTTGCAGGGCATGTTGTGATATGATATGGTCAAGACATGATGCTGAATTTTATTGTATGAGATGATCATGTTTTGTAACTGAGTTATCGGCAACTGGCAGGAGCCTTATGGTTGTCGTTTTATTGTATGCAATGCAATCACTATGTAATGCTTTACTTTTATCACTAAGCGGTAGCGATAGTCGTAGAAGCACAAGCTTGGCGAGACGACAACGATGCTACGATGGAGATCAAGGTGTCACGTCGGTGACGATGGTGATCACGACGGTGCTTCGGAGATGGGGATCACAAGCACAAGATGATGATGGCCATATCATATCACTTATATTGATTGCATGTGATGTTTATCCTTTTATGCATCTTATCTTGCTTTGATTGATGGTAGCATTATAAGATGATCTCTCACTAAATTATCAAGAAGTGTTCTCCCTGAGTATGCACCGTTGCGAAAGTTCTTCGTGCTGAGACACCACGTGATGATCGGGTGTGATAGGTTCCACGTTCAAATACAACGGGTGCAAAACAGTTGCACACGCGGAATACTCAGGTTATACTTGACGAGCCAAGCATATACAGATATGGCCTCGGAACACGGAGACCGAAAGGTCGAGCGTGAATCATATAGTAGATATGATCAACATAGTGATGTTCACCAATGAAATTACTCCATCTCACGTGATGATCGGACATGGTTTAGTTGATTTGGATCACGTAATCACTTAGAGGATTAAAGGGATGTCTATCTAAGTGGGAGTTCTTAAGTAATATGATTAAATTGAACTTAAATTTATCATGAACTTAGTCCTGGTAGTATTTTGCAAATCATGTTGTAGATCAATAGCTCGCGTTGTTGCTTCCCTGTGTTTATTTTGATATATTCCTAGAGAAAATTGTGTTGAAAGATGTTAGTAGCAATGATGCGGATTGGATCCGTGATCTGAGGTTTATCCTCATTGCTGCACAGAAGAATTATGTCCTTGATGCACCGCTAGGTGACAGACCTATTGCAGGAGCAGATGCAGACGCTATGAACGTTTGGCTAGCTCAATATGATGACTACTTGATAGTTTAAGTGCACCATGCTTAACGGCTTGGAATCGGGACTTCAAAGACGTTTTGAACGTCATGGACCATATGAGATGTTCCAGGAGTTGAAGTTAATATTTCAAGCAAATACCCGAGTTGAGAGATATGAAGTCTCCAACAAGTTCTATAGCTAAAAAATGGAGGAGAATCGCTCAACTAGTGAGCATGTGCTCAGATTGTCTGGGTACTACAATCGCTTGAATCAAGTGGGAGTTAATCTTCCAGATAAGATAGTGATTGACAGAATTCTCTAGTCACCATCACCAAGTTAGTAGAACTTCGTGATGAACTATAATATGCAAGGGATAACGGAAACAACTCCCAAGCTCTTCGTGATGCTGAAATCAACGAAGATAGAAATCAAGAAAAACATCAAGTGTTGATGGTTGACAAGACCACTAGTTTCAAGAAAAGGGCAAAGGGAAGAATGGGAACTTCAAGAAGAACGGCAAGCAAGTTGCTGCTCAAGTGAAGAAGCCCAAGTCTGGTCCTAAGCCTGAGACTAAGTGCTTCTACTGCAAAGGGACTGGTCACTGGAAGCGGAACTACCCCAAGTGATTGGCGGAAAAGAAGGATGGCAAAGTGAACATAAGTATATTTGATATACATGTTATTGATGTGTACTTTACTAGTGTTTATAGCAACCCCTCAGTATTTGATACTAGTTCAGTTGCTAAGATTAGTAACTCGAAACGGGAGTTGCAGAATAAACAGAGACTAGTTAAGGGTGAAGTGACGATGTGTGTTGGAAGTGGTTCCAAGATTGATATGATCATCATCGCACACTCCCTATACTTTCGGGATTAGTGTTGAACCTGAATAAGTGTTATTTGGTGTTTGCGTTAAGCATGAATATGATTTGATCATGTTTATTGTAATACGGTTATTCATTTAAGTAAGAGAATAAATTGTTGTTCTGTTTACATGAATAAAACCTTATATGGTTACACACCCAATGAAAATAGTTCGTTGGATCTCGATCGTAGTGATACACATAATCATAATATTGAAACCAAAAAGATGCAAAGTTAATAATGATAAGTGCAACTTATTTGTAGCACTGCCGTTTAGGTCATATTGGTGTAAAGCACATGAAGAAACTCCATACTGATGGGATTTTGGAATCACTTGATTATGAATCACTTGATGCTTGCTAACCATGCCTTTTGGGCAAGATGACTAAAACGCCGTTCTCCGGAACAATGAAGCAAGCAACAGATTTGTTGGAGATCATACATACTGATGTATGTGGTCCGATGAATATTAAGGCTTGCAGCAGGTATCATTATTTTCTGACCTTCACAGATGATTTGAGCAGATATAGGGATATCTACTTGATGAAACATAAGTCTGAAACATTTGAACAGTTCAAAGAATTTCAGAGTGAAGTGGAAAATCATCGTGACAAGAAAATAAAAGTTTCTACGATATGATCACAGAGGTAAAATATTTGAGTTACGAGTTTGGTCTTCAATTAAAACAATGTGGAATAGTTTCACAAACTCATGCCACATGGAACACCACAGCATAATGGTGTGTCCGAACGTCATAACCGTACTTTATTGGATATAGTGCGATCTATGATGTCTCTTACCGATCTACCACTATCGTTTTGGAGTTATGCATTAGAGACAGCTGCATTCACGTTAAATAGGGCACCATCTAAATCTGAGACGACACCATATGAACTATGGTTTGGCAAGAAACCTAAGCTGTCGTTTCTTAAAGTTTGGGACTGCGATGCTTATGTGAAAAAAGTTTCAACATGATAAGCTCGAACCCAAATCGGAGAAATATGTCTTCATAGGATACCCAAAGGAGACTGTTGGGTACACCTTCTATCACAAATCCGAAGGCAAGACTTTTATTGCTAAATTCGGAGTTTTTCTAGAGAAGGAGTTTCTCTCGAAAGAAGTGAGTGGGAGGAAAGTAGAACTTGATAAGGTAATTGTACCTTCTCCCTTATTGGAAAGTAGTTCATCATAGAAATCTGTTCCTGTGGCTACTACACCAATTAGTGAGGAAGCTAATGATGATCATGTAACTTCAGATCAAGTTACTACCAAATCTCGTAGGTAAACCAGAGTGAGATCTGCACCAGAGTGGTACGGTAATCCTGTTCTGGAAGTCATGTTACTAGACCATGACGAACTTGCGAACTATGAGGAAGCGATGATGAGCCCAGATTCCGCGAAATGGTTTGAGGCCATGAAATCTGAGATATGATCCATGTATGGACTTTGATGGATTTGCCCGATGATCGGCAAGCCATAGAAAATAAATGGATCTTCAAGAGGAAGACGGACGCTGATAGTAGTGTTACTATCTACAAAGCTAGAATTGTCGCAAAAGGTTTTCGACAAGTTCAAGGTGTTGACTACGATGAGAGTTTCTCACTCGTATCTATGCTTAAGTCTGTCCGAATCATGTTAGCAATTGCCGCGTTTTATGAAATCTGGCAAATGGATAAACAAAACTGCATTCCTTAATAGATTTATTAAAGAAGAGTTGTATATGATACAACCAGAAGGTTTTGTCAATCCTAAAGGTGCTAACAAAATATGCAAGCTCCAGCGACTCATCTATGGACTGGTGCAAGCATCTCGGAGTTGGAATATACGCTTTGATAAGTTAATCAAAGCATATAGTTTTATACAGACTTGCTATGAAGCCTGTATTTACAAGAAAGTGAGTGGGAGCACTACAACAATTCTGATAAGTATATGTGAATGACATATTGTTGATCGGAAATAATGTAGAATTATTCTGCAAAGCATAAAGGAGTGCTTGAAAGGAATTTTTCAAAGAAAGACCTCGGTAAAGCTGCTTACATATTAAGTATCAAGATCTATAGAGATAGATCAAGACGCTTGATAAGTTTTTCAATGAGTACATACCTTGACAAGATTTTGAAGTAGTTTAAAATGGAATAGTCAAAGAAAAAGTTTCTTGCCTGTGTTACAAGGTGTGAAATTGAGTAAGACTCGAAGCCCGACCACGGCAGAAGATAGAAATAGAATGAAAGTCATTCCCTATGCCTCAGCCATAGATTCTATAAAGTATGCCATGCTGTGTACCAGATCTATTGTATACCCTACACTGTGTTAAGCAAGGGAGTACGATAGTGATCTAAGAGTAGATCACTGGACAGCGGTCAAAATTATCCTTAGTGGAATAAGGATATGTTTCTCGATTATGAAAGTGAAAAAAGGTTCGTCGTAAAGGGTTACGCCGATGCAAGTTTTGACACTAATCTAGATGACTCTAAGTCTCGGTCTAGATACATATTGAAAGTGGGAGCAATTAGCTAGAGTAGCTCCATGCAGAGCATTGTTGACATAGAAATTTGCAAAATACATGCGGATCTGAATGTGGCAGACCCGTTGACTAAGATTCTCTCACAAGCAAAACATGATCACACCTTAGTACTCCTTGGGTGTTAATCACATAGCGATGTGAACTAGATTACTGAATCTAGTAAACCCTTTGGGTGTTGGTCACATGGCGATGTGAACTATGGGTGTTAATCACATGATGATGTGAACTATCGATGTTAATCACATGGTGATGTGATCTAGATTATTGACTCTAGTGCAAGTGGGAGACTGAAGGAAATATGCCCTAGAGGCAATAATAAAGTTATTATTTATTTCCTTATATCATGATAAATGTTTATTATTCATGCTAGAATTGTATTAACCGGAAACATAATACATGTGTGAATACATAGACAAACAAAGTGTCACTAGTATGCCTCTACTTGACTAGCTCGTTAATCAAAGATGGTTATGTTTCCTAACCATGAACAATGAGTTGTTATTTGATTAACGGGATCACATCATTAAGAGAATGATCTGATTGACATGACCCATTCCATTAGCTTAGCACCCGATCGTTTAGTATGTTGCTATTGCTTTCTTCATGACTTATACATGTTCCTATGACTATGAGATTATGCATCTCCCGTTTGCCGGAGGAACACTTTGGGTGCTACCAAACGTCACAACGTAACTTGGGTGATTATAAAGGAGCCTCTACAGGTGTCCTCCAAAGGTAGATTGTTGGGTTGCGTATTTCGAGATTAGGATTTTGTCACTCCGTGTCGAGAGGTATCTCTGGCCCTCTCGTTAATGCACATCATAAGCCCTTGCAGCATTGCAACTATGAGTTAGTTGCGGGATGATGTAACGGAACGAGTAAAGAGACTTGGGTAACAAGATTGAACTAGGTATTGGATACCGGAATCGAATCTCGGGCAAGTAACATACCGATGACAAAGGGAACAACGTATGTTGTTATGCGGTCTGACCGATAAAGATCTTCGTAGAATATGTAGGAGCCAATATGGGCATCCAGGTCCCGCTATTGGTTATTGACCGGAGACGTGTCTCGGTCATGTCTACATTTGTTCTCGAACCCGTAGGGTCCGCACGCTTAAGGTTACGATGACAGTTATATTATGAGTTTATGCATTTTGATGTACCGAAGGTTGTTCGGAGTCCCGGATGTGATCACGGACATGACGAGGAGTCTCGAAATGGTCGAGACATAAAGATTGATATATTGGAAGCCTATGTTTGGATATCGGAAGTGTTCCGGGTGAAATCAGGATTTTACCGGAGTACCGGGAGGTTACCGGAACCCCCCGGGAGCTATATGGGCCTTAGTGGGCTTTAGTGGAAAGGAGAAAGGGGCAGCACAAGGTGGGCCGCGCGCCTCCCCCTCCCCTAGTCCTATTAGGACAAGGAGAGGTGGCCGGCCCCCTCTCTCTCTTCCCCCCTCAAGGATCCTATTCCAACTAGGATTGGGGGGGGGGAATCCTACTCCCAGAGGGAGTAGGACTCTCCTGGCGCGCCCTCCTGTGGCCGGCCGCCTCCCCCCTCTAATCCTTTATATACTGAGGCAGAGGCACCCCAGAACACACAAGTTGATCCTCGTGATCGTTCCTTAGCCGTGTGCGGTGCCCCCTGCCACCATATTCCACCTCGGTCATATCGTTGTAGTGCTTAGGCGAAGCCCTGCGTCGGTAGAACATCATCATCGTCACCATGCCGTCGTGCTGACGGAACTCATCCCCGAAGCTTTGCTGGATCGGAGCCCGGGGAGCGTCATCGAGCTGTACGTGTGCTAAGAACTCGGAGGTGCCGGAGTAACGGTGCTTGGATCGGTCGGTCGGGGAAGACGTACGACTACTTCCTCTACGTTGCGTCAACGCTTCCGCAGTCGGTCTGCGTGGGTACGTAGACAACACTCTCCCATCTCGTTGCTATGCATCACATGATCTTGCGTGTGTGTAGGAATTTTTTTGAAATTACTACGAAACCCAACAAATACATCATCGTCACACATCAATATTTCAAAACTAGGCAGACTAATTTTCAGAAACCCTATACTACCTCTAAATATCCCATCACTTTACAATGGTGAAACATCCCCCCCCCCCACCCCGCCCACCCTCCAACGGCATGCATAGCGTCGTGAGGTTGGGGGAGGCTGACTATTTTCTGGTTATTCTTTTAGGTGTGTTTTTGTTGTTCGTCTCGGTTCTGACAGTGATAATATCAGCTTATCAGTTGTCCTTCTTTTCCTTAGATATGGTGACCTTGCTGCTAGGCGCCGGTCGAGATGTGAAATTTATGTCGTGTCAATTTGAGGTTCTAGGTCGCGTGTTCTGGTAAACCATGGTAATACTTTTCTTCAGCTTATTTAGACTTGATGATCTATGGCGTGGATCCCAGTTTCCGAGAGCGGGGAGATGATCCTCAAGCTCGGATGATGCGCCCCCTTGAACATGTGCATAGGGTATTTTCTGGTCCCGCCAGACTCTTCTCGTTGTTGATTTAAACAGACCTTCTGTCATATTCCGGCTAGAGTGTGAATTCAAGAAGGTTTGTTACGTTGATAATTAAAGATTTCAACTAGTTTGATTGGACTTAGTTTCGTGTTTTTGCATGTTTTTTGTGGGTCTCCGTGTGGAAATTATTTCGTTTGTCTTATAGATAGATGATTTAGTAGCTCTTGTAATTATATTGTCAATCGGTGTTTTGCCTGGTTTATCAGTTTAATAGAACCATAAAAGCTTTGATAAAAACCAAACCAATATTCTAACCCAATTCCATCTCTTACTTGCATAGTCTTTCCGTTTTTGTCTCAATTCTCAACACACTACACAAGATTGTGTTGTTGTGATGAGCCTTAATCTGTAAACCATTGCAAATTTCTGGTTGCATGGTCTATCTATTTCAATATATAAGGCATTTTAGGATCGTGACAAAAACTAAGAGTGTGAGCAAGAATGTATATATAATATTGTCCGTCAGTTACTTGTCATTGGCATCAACACCTGGTGACTCCCTACGTACGTAGTTACAATGAGTACTTGGCACCGGCGATGCGGAGCTAGTGCCAAAAACTTACAGTCATGGTGTGCCATCAGCTTGTGCTAGTCAGAGATGGTAGTGAATTCCCCTCAAACTTCTTTTGTACAAAAATCGTGAGGGGTGTTCTTGTAAGGTTTGAATTTGGTTAAATATGTAGCATTTGGACTTCACAAAAAAAGTTAATGGTCATGCTTTTTTTCTCTCATTAAGGCAATAAGTTAGCTTTTTTACCTCCTGAAAGCAAAGTGTAAAACATAACACATGTTAAGTACATATTTTTACATGGTGGCCACAATGACTTAAAATGCATGCAATATTGCATGGAAAGTAGTTTTAGAAGATTTGAGGAGGAATTCATCTTGTGATACAAGCAATGAGTAAGATTCCATCACGATAGTAGCAAGCATTCAGTGGATCCGGCTCATTGAGCTCCAAAATTAAAAACACTTGAAATCACCATAAAAGTTCCAAAGAAATTAACAAAACATTATATTTGTATGTGGATGTACATGTCTATGCAGAATACCATTTAGAAATGCCTTACTTTTTGGGCTTGATCTATAATAGCAAAAATGGTAGTTATATATATTATCCATCGTATTATTTTTCTTTCTTTCGTGGCCCACAATAAAAAATATTAGTACACCTTTATTGGTGCATAGTTTGCGTATATAGTACTTAGATGTTAATTTATTTGTCAGATATTTCTTTCAAAAGGGTTCACAAGAGACAAAAATCCATTTGGGTTTTCCAGGTAATGTGTATTTACTACATCAAATTAAACAATATATTATTAAAGGAAGGAAATATTAACGTATTTTTATTATTAAAAATAGTTAGAGAACGGTGAATTTCTTATATTATCTACAATCAAAAATAGTTCTAAACATGCAACATAATTTTGAACATTTCTTCAATTCACTAGTCGAAGTAAGGAAGACATGAATAACTTTGAAGCATTTTTTTCCTTTAAGAACAGAGCACCAGCTAGATTTAATATGTATTTCAAACTAATATTTTTTGGAAGAATAAAAATGGGGCACCAGCTATATTTAATATGTATTTCAAACTAAGATTTTTGGAAGAAAAAATAACTTTGAAGCTTTTTTATTTGAAAAATGGAGCACCAGCTAGATTTAATATATATTTAAAACTAATATTTCTCAGATTATCTGTAGAAAAATATTCTAAACATGCAATCTGCTTTTGCATATTTCTTCAGTTCACTAGTGGGAGTAAAGAAGACCCAAACAACTTTGAAGCATTTTTATTTCAATGGAGCACCAACTAGATTTAATATTTATTTCAAACTAATATTTTTGGAAGAATAAAAACATTATAGATTATGCAACATTACATGCACCAGGTTAAAAACCATAAGCCATATATAAACTGCACTCTAATTAAGTAATTACATTGGGTTTGTTGTGAAAAAAATGGAAAGCGGTATAAATTTATGAAATGCTATGGGATTACTATGCGGAAGACTAGTTGTCATATTAATGGATGAGTTTTTGTAGGTACCCAATCTGTAGCATCTGATGTATTCACATTTTTACTGTTCAATTTTCTGAAAACTTTAAGGCGTGAACCCACCCTAAATAACTAGGTTATGGTTTGCAGGGTCGTTTATCTTCCTAAATACGGGGAATCTATATTCTCTTTAATATGTAAAGCATCTATTACACAAGAAGGGCGAAAAATCAAACAAGTATGATTATTTTTGTTCCATGCAAAAGTATTAGGGATAATGAATTTTTCTTGTCATTTTTTCATAACAGTATATGGTAATATTTTTTATGGTTTCTTAACCAGTTCGTAGAATTTCCTTTATAAATGAAAATTTCCACCTAATTCGAAAGACCTCAAGTGCAAAGCAGTTTTAGACAAGGGTTGAGCTCGTGTTAACTGCTATCAGAAATTTCAATGCTTAATGTCAAGAGATCACTAGCTTAATGTTCATGTTCAAAAATAAAATAATTTAGGGTTAAAATTGATCTTTTTTCTAAAATTAGCCGAGTATACTGGATACTCAACTTTGTGTTATTCCGGTAGTGATTGCTGTGAGAGAATAAGAATATACTAGTAGACAAAACCATCAGCTTGTGTTATTAGGACGGACATGGTCTACTATTGTCGGTTCAACTCGGCTTTGGCTTCCTCTCTGCTGGAAGTGGTTCGACCCCTTCCCCGGGGCTCAGGGGTAGTTGGAGGGGCTTATGGCTCTAGGAGAAAGCCTTGGTTCGATGGGGATGGAAGGATACTGGCGACGATGCTCTTGGAGCTACCGCCGAAGGGTTCCTTCTCTCCGCTAGATCATGGCTTGTTGGTTTGACAGTTGTCGTGCTGGTGGTTGGTGTGGCCGAACTTTTCCCCAGGTTTGGTATGGGTGGCTCTGGGCGAAAGTTTCGGTCTTAGATGGGGGGTCGATGCAGGTGGCGGCGACACCTTTGGGTGTAACTATCCTTGTTGAAGGCGTCTTCGAAGAGTTTGCCCACACATCTTCGGGTTGTGGTCATGTTAGTGGTCGAGTTCGAGTTGGCCGATGTCATCATGGTTGTGGGGGTTTTGCACGGTTGTCCCTTAATCATCATACGGTGTATGATTTTCAGCCTGGCTTCCCTTATAAACTAGGCCACTTTGTTTTTGGTTTTTCTATCTTAATGAAATTGGCAGTGATCCTGGCTTGCATGTCAAAGAAAAAGAAGAGAGAAAACATAACATCCTCACTTGCACCAAATGGAAAACCCACGAGCTCCATGTGTATTTTACAATGACAAAATAATTACATTGGGCCACTTGACCAAAGGTTTTTTCATCAATAATAATAACAGCAAAACCCAAGGTAATTAGTTTTGGTGGGCCTCCAAGCCACCAAATTGAGCAGACTGTCATCTCAAAAGGAAATGATCTATGTGCGTCATGACTTTCCATTAGGCACTCAACTAGGTACTACAAAATGTGGATTAATGTCTTCATCCAAGAAGAAAAAAAGAGAAAAGAGAACCTAAAGTGGTAAGTACACACACATGATATTAACTGTACTGTCTGGCAAAAACCGGCAATAGAGGGAGAGGGGCTAGTAGCCGACGCAGTCCACCGGCATGGTGCCGGCATCCAAGAACTGGTGGAACGTGTACCCAGCGGCTGTGGCGTCATGGCCGCACTCGCCGTGATCGACGCCGCTGCCACCCACATCGTCACACGGCGGTTGGTTCAGGTCGAGCCATAGCCCGGGCTTGATGCCGCCTCCGCTGCCAACAACCACAACGGCGTTGCTGCTGTCGTCAAGGTTGTTGACCGTTTTCGCCGGCGGCCCGGCCGTGACGCCATGGCCTCCTGCAACCATGGCACGGTGACGCCTCATGTGGCCGCCGAGCGCCTGACCGACAGCGAACTCAAGGCCGCAGATGGAGCAGCCGTGCATCTTGGGCTTGAAGTCGCCGTCGCCATCAAGCCGCGGCTTCTTGTGGCTAGCGCGGTGGCCGCCCAGCGCTTGGAACGACGGGAACACGCGGTCGCACGTCTTGCACATGAACGCCCGCTCCGGGGCGCGGTCACCGCGCCCGGTCACACTCACACCTACCGACGATGGCATCGGCATGGGCATCGCCTGCTCGCGCGACACGAGCAGCAGCACGCGCGCCATCTCCCTCTCCTCGAACGCAAATCTCTTCATCATTGCTTGCTAATCACTGAAGAAGAAGCTGAGATGGACAGATGGAAGAAGAAGAAGAAGCAGCTGGGATTGGCAATGGACAGGTGGATGAAGAAGAAGCGCATCGAACTTCGTCTGTATTTATAGACGAGGAATTAGGCCATAAAGTAACCAGCAAGTAGCAACGCAGCAGTGACTCTAACCATCTCTGCATGAGTTTCTGATTAAACAAACAGCACAAGCTACCCCTACAACAAGACCAAGAAGCAGCTGCCGCCTTCTGCAGGAGCACGTAACGCGGCGCCATGGAACCATGCATGATGCATCTCTTCTCTTCTCTTGGGCTAGCTAATGGATAAATATGCAGCAGCTAGCAGTAGCAGATCGTGCATGATGATGATGATGCATGATGCAGGCGGCCAATTAGATTCTGGGTCAACTGTTCCCTCTTCTAGAAACATGTCCCGTTCCAGAGAAACCGAGAAAACAAATTCACTATCCAATATGAATTTGGATAGACACCACTTGCAGATTCTTGCCAAGATTCAGTGAAGCCTGGCACAACAACAATGAAACTTCATTTCACAAAATGGAAGATGATACTACTGGAAACTCATGCATTTTAACTGGAACTTGGTGGGCCCACCAAACTACCTAAGTATACGTTGCACGGTAAGTGCTATCTGAGCCCAGGCTCATCTGCTCCCCATGAATAGATCCTGCAGAGCTTACTTGTGTGAGCTCCATGAGTTTGGCCGTGACTCATGAATGACTAGACCAACATCGCAATCTGGAAAGACAATTATGCTTGATGAATAATTAGTTGCTGCTTGATGAATGATGAGCTCATGAAACGCCTCATCGCTGTCCCAAGTAGCCACATGAAACAGTATCTTGAATCTGATACGTAGCTTGTGCACTCACTCAGTCGCCAACTGTGCTGGCTGGCAGTATCAAGAAAAGGCCTCTTCCAGCTTGTGGCTTCATCCAGCCGAAAAGCCACCTTAGTTAAAACTGGCGTTAAACAACCATCGGAGTAGTAGTAATAGCTAGCCGTATATATATATATATATAGGTCTATTATGATAACACCCCTTAAGAGTATTATTCTAATAATACCTAGCTTATTCTGATAACACTTGAGCACCGCTGGTCAATGATAACCGGACCGCACAGAAACCCCCCGAAAAACTGTAGTTGCTATAAACCCACCCCACCTTCTACCACGCACAAACCCCACCCCGGTTAACCACCTTCTTTCCCCCACCTACCTTCCTTGCTCTCTCCTCTCCCGATCTGGATCAGGAGTTGGTCGGCGCCGCCCAACCTGCCCTCCCCAGCTAGCCGGCCGCCTTCTCTCCCTCCTACCGTCGCTTCCTCTCCTAGCCTCCCTCCCTACTCCCAACCTCCACCGGCCACCACACGATTCACACCCCCTGATCCCGCGAGCCGCGGCACCCATTCTATTGCCTCTAGGCCCCTGGCCTCCTTCCTCCCAACGCCGGAGCGCCCCTGTCTTCTTCCTCCTGGCGCAAGAGGTGCCGCGCGCGACCGTGCTCCGTGTGTCCCCCGCAGCTCCTCCATCCCCTGTCCCGACCCCAGATCCGGTGAGGAACCACCGCGCGGTGCCTCAGCCGTCGCCGTCGAGCTGCTCTGGATCGGGCAACAGGGGAGCCCCCGCGTGGCCATGCTCTGGATCCCTTGTCTTCCTCACCGGATCCGGCCTTCGCCAGCAACATCGACACTCAGGAGGTCCCGCCACCGCATCCCCGACCCGCCACTTTGCCTCCGCGACACGACCCGCTGCCGCGCTCCTCACCTCTGCTTCCTCTCGTCTGTGGTGGAGCGAAGAACCCCTGGATCCGTCAAGCTCGGCTCCCTCTTCCAGCCACGCGACCCCGCACCTCCCAGCATGGACGCGTCCCATGGCGCTCACCCATGCGGGATCCCCCTCCCTGGACTCCGGCAGTCCCCTTCCATGTTCTTCGTTGACGGCAAGCAGTGCAGGTTGCTCTTCATTGCAGGTCGGTTGGATCGTTGATGCAGTACCCAAATCGCTGGTGTTTTTGCTGCTGCTTGCACACATCACCGGAGGTTCACCAGAGCACCCCCTCGCAGCTCTCTCCTTCCCCAACATGCAGTTCACTGGCGACGGCCTTCAATTTGTTTTGGTTGCTGTCGATGCCATCGCCACAGTAGTACAGTGTGCTCATGATGGTCTTGTGTGTATGTGTGTGTTTTGCATGGTACCCAGCCAGAGGCCTATGTTCCTATACAAATGCAAAAATAGCATAAAAATGAAGTGCACTGCTGTTGTATCCAAGTTTCAGTTCCCCTCGATATACATTGGACATACAAAATAACTGTGTCGAGAGATTCACTTTTGTCCACAGAGGTTCAGTTTCTATTGCGTGAGAGGTTCACTTCATGCCTTTTTGTTTTCTTGAGGTTTGCTCAACTGTACTATGCGTTCCTTTTCGTTTTGAAAAATAACAAAAAGAATCGCGCGCAGTCCTCTATCATGACATTGCAGTGCGTTTTCCCGTCTGATGCAGCACACTAATAGGGTCCACTTAACCCTATGAATCAAGTTAGAAAAGGACAAGAAAAATCATGCTAGAAAAAGACAAGAAAAATCATGCGATGCACTTAGACTTGTGTCTAGGTTCATTTTTCGCTTGATGTGGTTCACTTAACCTCTTCTCTACAGTACACTCTTATTCATAAAAAAATAGAAAGAAAAAGACAACAAAAAACTCATGCGGTTCACTTACGCCCAATGTGGAGTAGAGAAAAAATGTTACCGAAACGATAAAAAAAAGGTAATGAGGTTCGCTTCTCCATACTTTTGCGTTTTACTTACGCCCAACGTGAAGTGCGGTCCACTTGCTCGCCTGAGAAAATTTACGTCTTAATAAAAGAAATCATGAAGTTCGCTTGCCCGTTTGATGCAGTGCGGTTTTCAGTTTAAAAGCAGTGCAGTTTTCTTCCTTGTCTTCAAAAATTTACGTCCCACAAAATAGAAATCATGCAGTCCGCTAGTCCATCTAATGCAGTGCGGTTTTCACTCTAAAGGCAGTGCGGTTTCTTCCTCGTCTTCAAAAATTGACGTCCCACAAAACAGAAACCATGCAGTTCTCTTACCCGTCTCATGCAGTGCGGCTTTTCGTCGGTTGCAGTACGGTTTTCAGTCAGATGAAGTACGCACGTCGATTTGGGTGTCGCGAAAAACAGAATGTCCCCATTTCGGTAATTCGAAATTCCTCTTAAACCGTAAAGAATTAGAGAGAGTGTTCTACATGAAAAAGTTGTGCCTCGTTGATATCTTTCCAAGGGCGTATCGTTTGAATCATTCCGACTAGCGGTTTGTAAAAAATTCAATAAAAACGGCCGCTGCCACTCGTCGTCCGCCTTACGATTTTCAAAATTAACTTAAAACTGTAAGGAATCTCAAAAACAATTCAACATATGAAAGTTGCGCCTCGTCCATAGCTTTTCAACGGTATATTACATGCCTCGTTTCGACAAACGGTTAGAAAACTGGAGCGAAAACAGTACCGAAAATTTGAATTTTTTTTTTGAAAAACAGAATTCTGCGATTTAGTAAATTTGAAATTGCTCTTAAACCATAATGAATTAGAGAAAACAATAGTTATGAAAAAGATGCGCCTCGACGATATCTATCCAACGGTGTATCATTTGCCTCATTCCGACGAGCGGTTTAGAAAAAAACGCGAAAAAATGCTTGCTGTCACTCTTTGTGGGCCGCACCGTTTTCGAAACTGCTCTTAAACCGCGGGGAATCTCAAAAAGTGTTCAACATGGCGATGTTGTGCCTAATCCGTAGATTTCCAACGGTATATTACACGCCTCGTTCCGATAAACGGTTAAAAAATTAGAGCGAAAACAGTACCGAAAAAACACTACGCGTAGTTTTTTGCGACACGAAGTTCACTAGTCTCTGTAATGCAGTGCTCTTGCTAAAGAAAGTGCAGTGCCCTCGCGTTGAGCATGCAGTGCAGAAGTGTTATCAGAATAACTATTCTGATAATATTACCAGAATAGACGGGCTATATATATATATATATATATATATATATATATATATATATATTATCTGGCCCGTACCAAGCAGCACATCTTAACCTAATTTTATGTGCTTTCAACAAGTTGTCTATGCTCAAAATTAACTTCTGCAAGAGCATTTCCGTAAAATAAATTCTACGTGAGTTTTTTTTTCTTGGTGAAGACTCTTTCCCTGCAAATTCAGAACTTGTCCCTTCAAGTATCCGAGTTTTCCTATCCACTTCAAGAAACTCAGGGATGCTGACGAAAAAGAGACTGGATAGCTTTGAGAAGCGCCTAAGTGTATGTACTTCCTAAGAAAAGCATCTCTTAGTTGGAGACGCTTGGTGTTAATAAATCCCATACTCATCAGCCTTCCTATGTAGTATTGTACATTATATATCTTTTTTCGAGATGCCAAGTGGTACATAAAAAGCTCGATCACTCCTTAATAAATGGCATGCATAAATGATATACTAGGTGTATTTTTTTAGTATTACATATTATGTAGGCACCGATATTATGTAGGCACCGATATTATGTAGGCACCGATATCATGTTGGCTTGAGAAGGCTGCTTTGCGAGTGATTTCCAGGCTCCTCAATACTCAGTATAAAGTACCTAAAAATAAAACTCTGACCGCGATTTCACGACTCAATGGCAAGCCAGGGGATTCCCACTTCTGGGTCGGCTTAAGAAAATGAAATCCACGCCATTCTGAAATGACTCCTTTCATATCCATAGTGAACCCAAATTAATTTGGTTTTGGATTGACTTGGTTGGGATACACTCCACTTTCTAGACAATATTTACGCCTTCTCAACCTGGTGAGAAAAAATACACGTAACTATGGCACACGCCATAAGCACTGCTCCCTGAGTAGTTCCATCAAACCTTTGCTCCATTTATACAATCTGGTCACAGGATTGCTCTAGTGCATTTA
This sequence comes from Triticum urartu, assembly GCF_003073215.2. Classification (NCBI taxonomy): domain Eukaryota; kingdom Viridiplantae; phylum Streptophyta; class Magnoliopsida; order Poales; family Poaceae; genus Triticum; species Triticum urartu. The sequence goes on from NC_053022.1 coordinate 26,900,137, forward strand.
ACCGTGAACAACACCAATGTAATCTTCGTCAAAACGGGGCTTTCTACACGAAATTACTCTGGCATGCCGAGAAAGTTTCCAGAGTTCTATTTCCCATGAACAAGGTTTTTTTTAAGGTACAGGTAGGGCATTAGCCACCATCTTTGCATGGCATCGACGTCACTTAGTCTGTTAGACAGTTCATGCATCATGCAGCTTTGCATTGGTTTGGTAATTGGTAGCATGTGTGATGTGTGAGCCTCTGGACCATATCCGGCTAAATTTCGTGTTTGACCCTTTTCTAAAGGTTGATCGAGATTTGACCCTACTTTGTAAAAATTTTGGGATCTGACGCTTTTGCTACCGCCAAGGTCCATATGGCGGTAGGGTTGCATGCCCTATTGTAATTTTTTTTTCTAAGTATGAAACACAGTGTGTGCTCGCACCTACCGCCGGACACTTTGACCGTAGAGTTGTATAGCCTACCGGCAGTCTGTTTGGCGGTAGGGGTGTTTCCTACCATCAGGGTCCCTGGCGGTAGGCTGTTACACCCTAACGCCATGGACCTTGGTGGTAGCAAAAAGGTCAGATCTCGAAATGTTTATAAACTAGGGTCAGATCTCGATCAACTTTGAGAAAATGGTCAAAACACGAAATTTTGCTACCATATCCATCTCAATCCAAACCTGCAGCTGAGTTGAGCCTGATCTAGCTCCCTTCCACGTTAGCAGCCAGCAGTTTATTAATCACCTGGAGCATGCTTGAACAGCTTCAGTTTTCTGCATACGTATGTACACCACCATTATTAATCATATGTGTAAAGCTGCAAGGAGAGTTGCAATGCAAATTTGCTTCTTGATTAACACTTGTTTAACCTTGAGCAAGGAGGGATACTTATTTGCATGCACACATGAGAAGCACTACGTACTATGGGCTAAACTAAACTAGCTAGGGAAATTCAGGCCTCAAGATTCGATCGCTTTAGTATAGTAAGTAACAGTTCTACGCGCTTCTCCTTGATGATGGAATCACCGAGGCATCAATTCTTGTGTTAGAAATATTAATTAGGGATGCTTTGCATTTGTCAACATTTGTGTGCTCATGACAACCTCATCAAGCATTACATGATTAAGGGAATACCAGCTTTCTTTACTAGTACATGCAACTACCTAGCGACAGGAGAAGGCTAGGATAACTACTACACTTGTAAGGCACCCGGTATCGAATTATTTTTAGGAATCTGTCAAAACCCTCCTTATGGAATATCAATTCTTCATATCCCACAATGTGTCCATTCCTGGCTAACATGGAGAGAAAATGTGGGTTATCTTGCAAAATGAAATAGAATAAAGTCAGAAAGTATTTTTTAAGAGACAATGTCTCCACTATATATGTATATGAAATCAAACAAAAAATTAAGGTTAAAAACCTTAATCCCGTGATACCAGACACGTTTAAAAAAATGATCTACTAATATCCACGATAAAGAAACTAGTGAATCATTTATTTCTTTAAACTGGTGTCGTCACTGAATAGCGTCTCCGTAAAATGGTGTAAAGAGATGGCCTAAGGTCAAATATATATCCTCCCATGATATATACTAATCCTACATAACTAATAATTGTAATTAATTCATGAAGCTTTAGCGAATTATCTAACCATTAATATGTTTTGAACTATGTATTAACTCTCATTCACATTATTCAACACAATTTTATTCTTGAGACAAGCCATGCATAAGCCATGCGTCATTGTAGAACTATCCATAGAATGCAAATTGTAGTCATATGTACAGGAATATCTAGGTGTATAATTATGTGAAGAATTCGGCTTGTAACAACAGTTGGCAAGTCAAGATATCCTTGCTACTACAAAAAGCATTTAATATAGAATAATAGCTAATGTGCGCTACATCAAAGTAACTTGTTAAAATAAGGAGAAGAACACCAATGCAAAGTTCTCATCATCAAAAACAGTTTAATATGTATATTCTTTAAGTAATATAGTACCAGCTAGCCAGCCCTGATAGTGTACTAAATTTCCATTTTGATACGCATTTCAAAGTTCAACAAGTTTATCCTAAAACTCAAACTATGGTGCTAGGTCCAACTTGAACCTAAACTATGAAACAATACAGATTACCCTAAACTTTCTAAAACTGTTCCATTCCAACCTAACTTTGTTTGGGTAATATTTTGGAATTTTGGGGTATCAAATAATGTGAAAACAATTCATAAATTTAACGAATTCGATGAGATCTAGGAATTGCGAGTAGTAGTTTATCTAAAAAATATGACCTTTTATGTCATGTGCAGAAACGACGAGAGATATAGGTTCCTCTTATTTTATGTAGAATATGACTTTTAGTTTTTTTGAATGATTTTTCACATGCTCCCAATTCCTAGATTTGCCTTGTTTCATGTTTTTAATTCATTTTCTTGGAAATCCTAATGTGTAGCTTCGTCCAAAAATAGTCCTAAAATCCAAAGATATTTAGGACATACAGAATTAATGATAAATATGGAAACCTGGAAGCCCGAACAACTAACATGATTATTTGTTTTCCATACAAATTCACGAGATAATAAGTTTTTCTTGATTTTTTTAGATGGCACAATATCCATATATTTTTTATCAAGTTCTGCAAATGATCATGTCATAACATTTCTTTAACATACAGAACCTGTCACCCTTTTTAGAAGACCACAAATACAAGCAACTCTTCAAAATGGGGTCCAAGTGTTCCTGTTAAATTGTTTTAGTATCATAGGGATAGTTTATGGTTCATAGTGGAAACTATTCAGATCTTTTTGGTAATCATGAATGCCATACTAAAAGAGGCAACTGATAAACCACGAGCTTCATATTTACTTTACTCCAATTATATACTTACATTGAGCCACTTGACCAAAGGATTTTTTCAATACCCAGAAAATCTGCGGTAAGTAGCTCTAGCGAGCAACCAAAGCCACCAAATTAATGAAGCACAAAATTAATCACCCCAAAGAAACTATTTATGTTCCATGGCATGCCCTCAATTCGGCACGCATCTACCGCCCTTTCATGTCCTTTTAATTATTTCTCATGAAATTCCTAACGTGCACAATCTTTCCAAACTATTTCCAAAGAAATTTATGACATTGAGAATTAATACTAAAATTGAAACCATGGGGAGAAACAACCAACTAGTATGATCATTTGTGTCCCATGCAAATAAACGTGATAAATGAACTTCCCTTAATTAATTTCTTCACATGACTTAAATAGTTATATTTTAGGTTGGATTTCTGTAGCTTATCATGCCATAGAGTTTCCTAAATATGTGAATTAGTTTACCCTTTTTTGGAAGGCCAAAAATACAAGGCACTCTTCATAACCATGTTTTAGTTCATTTTAATCAGCTTTTGAATTTTCAGGGTTTTACTGTGGATAGTTTCAGAGCTCGTGGTTCAATTTGAAGTGTTGGACCACATGAAAATTTATGTTTCAAAGTGGGCATTTATAAAAAAATAGTTTGGTAATATTGAGCACATACTAAGAGAGTCAAGACAACATTGAGCTACTTGGCCAAAGAATATTTTTTGTCAATATTAACCGGACAAATAATAACCGAAAAACCTGAGGTAAATAGCTCTGGTGAGCCTCCAAAACTACCAAATTAAGCACAAAATTAATTATCTCAAAGAGATGATTTATGTGCTATGGCATGCCTCCCATTAGGCACCCCTCTAGTGCTACAAAATATGGATTTATCCTTCATGAAAAAATATTAAAACAATTTAGTACCAAAGTACACAAAATCAACATGAAAAAATCAACTAACTAAAAGAGATCCTAAAAGTGGAAAGTAATTTAGGGCATAGAGAATTAATTCTAAAAAGGAAAACATGAAAAATCAACCAACTAATATGATCATTTGTGTTCCATGTAAACACACAACTAAACACAATAGGTAATTGAAAATTTCTTGATTGCTTCACATGACATAAATAGTCATATTTTTGGACGAATTTGTGCTGACTGTCAAGTCAGAGTGTTTCCTGAATATATGGAACCTTTCGCCTTTTTTGAAATGCCTCAAATGCAAGACACTCTTCAATACTAGGTGTGAGTTCATGTTAAATGGTTTTAGAGTTTTCTGGGTTTAATGTGGTGGACAGTTGCATAGGTCACGGTCCAATTTGGAACGCACGATAATTTATGGTTCAAAGCGGACAATTTAAAAATATCAAAAAAAGGTAATAATGAACACCTACTAAAAGAGGGAAGATGACATGGGGCATGAATTGATAAATCACGAGATCCATATATACTTTACTACAATTGGATAATTACATGTTGAGCCACTTGACCAAAGGTTTTTTTGTCAATAATAACCGGGCAAATAATAACCGGAAAACCTGAGGGAAATAGCTCTGGTGAGCCTCCAAGCCACCAAATTAAGCACAAAATTAATCATCTCAAAGAAATGATTTATGTGCCATGGCATGCCTTTCACTGGGCACTCGTCTACTGCTACAAAATATGGATTTATCCATGCATGAAAAAGGAATAGAAAAGGGGTAAAAAAGAAGTTACTGCCAAAGTACACACAGGAAAATATTGTACTATCCGGCAAAAACCCGGCAACGGAGTGGGAGATGGGGTAGCTAGACGCAGTCCACCGCCATGGTGCCGGTATCCAGGAACTGGTGGAACGTGTACCCGCCGGCAGCTGCGTCGTGGCCGCACTCGTCGTCGCTCTCGCTGCTGGTGCCATACTCATCGCAAGGTGGATGGTTCAAGTCGAGCCACAGCCCACGCTTCATGCCGACAACGGCGTCGTCGCTGCTGTCGCCGTGCTTCTTGATCGCTGCTGTCGGCGGCGTAATAGCCATGACGCCACCACCTCCGCCTACGGCCATGGCACGGTGGCGCCGCATGTGGCCACCGAGCGCCTGTCCGATGGCGAACTCCAGCCCGCAGACGGAGCATCCGTGCAACTTGGGCTTGAGGTTGCCCCCGTCGTCCAGCCGTGGCTTCTTGTGGCTGGCCCGGTGCCCGCCCAGCGCCTGGAACGACGGGAACACGCGGTCGCACGTCTTGCACACGAACACCCGCTCCGGGGCGCGGTCACCGCGCACCGCCATCGGCATCGGCATGGGCATCGCCTGCTCCCGCGACACGAGCAGCAGCATGCGCGCCATCTCCTTCTCCTCAAAAGCATACCTCTTTGTCATTGCTCTGGACCCAATTGATCAATCTCTGAAACTCTAAAGATGATGATGATGAAGATGAAGAAGCTGATGAAGAAGAAGTGCATCAAGCCGCAGCTGTATTTATAGGCCATTTGCACCATAAAACAAATAAGCCAGTAGTAGCTAGGCAGTAGTGACACTTAATCTAGTATATGTTTCTCCAGTTAAAGAAATGCACGACTTGGCCCTAGAGATAGATGAAGAGGGAAGCAACGGCGTCGAGTATCTCCTCGAAGCCGCTGCTCACCTCAGATGCAATGCAAGTGGTTCGAAATCAAGCCACTCTAGAGCCTCATGCAACGCGTCGTGAGCTCAGTGCATCCCTTGGATTAACAGAAAATATATGTAGCATGATGATGCACATACCTGTGCACGGCCGCTTCAGTAGTTCAGTTCAGATCAACCAAAGGGGCTTATTCAGGTTTGACCTGTGCACATGACTCATGAGGGCCTTAATATATTCTCAAGGTCAACTGTTTCCTCCTCTAGTGTCCTGTCTTGTTTTGGAGAGACTGAAAATTTCAATAGCAGAATCTTTGAAATGTGGCAGGATAGCATATCAACAAGTGCACTTCATATCAGAAAGGAAAAAAAGGATCAGTTGAGAACTGAGATGAGATTATGACATGCTACTTTGTGTCAAAACTTTTTATTCCTTTTTTTGTAGATTATGACGACACGGTACTTTGTGTCAACGAAGATCCCATTTTCCTTTTCCTGGGATAAATTGTGGTCCACTGAATCCTGCAGAGTTTACTTCTGTCAGTCCCATCAGTTTTGGTCGTGACTACCTAGGCTGATTGGTATGGCAACCTAGAATTGCAATTAAATTAGTATCACACCGAAGATCGCTGAAGATCGCCTGCTTAATGATGCTCTTATCAAACGTCTCATGCCTGCTCCAAATGGCACATGAAACAGTATCTCTAGATCTCTTCTTATTTTCCTTATTTTTTCGTTAGGGGCATCTAATACCTTTTGCACTTGCAATGCTGGCACAGTGTCATAGATGGCTCTTCCAGTCAAAAGTAGCCAGGCTAAACTACCATCAAGTAGTGGCATCTGAGACTGGACATTAAACAAATCCAACTCTTCATGTTAAAATTAGCGGTTATCACCGATGATTGGTTCTCGGGGTTGCTTCCGTCCACACCGCACTAGCTGATTGGACTGAACTGATCAATAATTGCTGCTTGATGTCAGCAAGAAAGTAGCTTGGCTTAGTTGTGCATCCTCTACTTTCTAGTTTTCTAATTGCAACTTGTGTTAAATAGTGTCTTCTGTTGCTACTTCAGGACTTGAGAGTTTGTGGCGTCTCGGTTTGTTCCACACAGTGGAAGTGTTTGATGGGCATCAAATGGAATCTTGCCCCTGTTCACATTTCAGAGATAAGAAATGAAATTACTAAATGAAGATTCTATGTCATGGATCTCATCAGACTCTTGGTTATGTGATGTTTAAACCTTTTTTGAGAGTAATTAGTACTTAAGACTAAATTAAGAGTCTAGGAAATCCATCATGTACCTGCTTCTCAGTACTTGAGATTCTCCAGATAAGTAGTGGCACTGCTAGTAGTACACAGATGACAACGCACATTTTTTCGAATCCGTTCGCTGCGTCTCATAATGCTGGATGCAATGCAAAAGAATTCGCAAAGGCCAGTAGGCAAGATGGTCCTTTGTGCACCCTCAAGTAACATGATCCTTCGGTGCCGACGGTACGCTCAAGCCAGTATTATAAAAGGAGCAATTATTCTCTGCTCGCCAACTGTCCAGTTGATATAGAAGATTCAGATAACTTGCTGAGCACACATTTGCCTGAGGAACAGAAATGGCCAATTTGCAGTTTGCTGAGCACACATCTAGATGCTGCCGATGATTGGCGTTTCGAGGCTGGAGTTCTATTCGCCCCAGCAACTTACGCTCATTGGTTTAGTAATAATAATCACCCTGACAGCACATAACATGTTAACATAAGTTACTTCTTTGTCCCTCTCAAGTCAGAATCTGAACTTGGAGCTTGCGCTGCATATGCCGTTCCCCGCATAATTGAGCAAAGATACAAGTTTGCTTCCCTCTCAGCATAAACAACAAGAACAAGCCCCGCTATTTGCCGCATAAAATGCTCAAAAGTAGAAGTTTGCTTCTTGGTTTGCCTCAAGATTCAGCAACATCTGAGATTCTCAAACCCCTGTATCATCATGTCAAACCTACGCAGATTGCTAACTGGCACACGGCTTTGGTGCCCAATGCTCAGAATTGCTTGTGTTGACTTGCTTCCTATGCTAGTTATACTTATCTGATGTCTTGGTACCAAAGAATCAAAGCAAATGTTTGGTACCTTTGTGGTAATTGTTTTCTCACTTTGTCTAGCATGCCGGGCACAACATACATCACTAAAATATAAATTGAAGAAGCAATGTCAGCCATCATTTCTGAAGGAAAAAAAACTAGAAAGGCCGGTAAGAGCGATCGAGGCGTCGAGCGGTTCCAGTTTTCTGCATCTACTTTCTGAGTAAGCAATGTGCTGACCACCGATGCATAAGAATCTTCAAGGGAAGGGGCACTACTTTAGATGCTGCTGACTGATTCCAAAGGTTAGCTAGTACACCATATGATATTAGGCGTGCGTCACCGCTTGAGATTGCAGTTTGGGGTCGCGAAGGGGCAGAATATTCCTTGATGATTCAGGGGGCAGAATTAGCACCACTAATTGCAACCCCTTGCTACATAAGAGCCAGCATCCTAATTTTATGAAGAAATGAGAGAAGAGGAATCGGGACAGCTATACTTCTCATTGATTTTCTCCAAATCTTGAAAACTTGAATTGGACTGGCAAATCAGAAAACAATGACCTGCTATAGGCTAGGCAGTAGTGCCCTGTTTAGAACCCTAAGATACTGTTTTGTTGATTCAGTTAGCTTGCCACGTTCTATCCACTTCAATTATGTGGTGCAGCTCTAATCTGCACCAACTACAATTAGAAAAAAAAACAAGGTGGGGTTCAAAAGCAACTATGAATTGTATAGTTGGAGCTAGTAGTGCTGTGATGCAACTAAGCATCAGTGCAATTGTTTTTATCCGTTGAAAGAGAAATATCTGATTAGCACAGCACACGGGATAACAAAGATGCGTGACTTTTTTAGTAGAATCAGTCGTAAGCAAGGATTCCAAAACCGGATACCAGAAAATACCGGTTAAATATGGGCGGTAACTAGTTTTTCTTTTACGGACAGTTCCATCCAGCAATCAAATTTAAACTCAAATATATAGATTTTTTTTTTTTTGCCGTACTGCTCAGAATTCAATTCCAAATATCTTTTTTGGGGTGTGTTTGTTGCAACTGGTGCATCTGATCTCGGTTTCCCTATCAAGTAGTGTTCGGGATTTCCAAAATAAATTCAAGTCATACACACATCCAGTGCTAACAAGGAAAACATGCCACATTCATTGCCCGATTTGGATTAGCTATTCACACGAGGTTTGCCTTTTTGTTTTGTTTCTCGAGCTATATTTGGAGTTGAGATTTGGAATCTTGTAACACAGTAGAAATATTCCTTTTCTACATCCACAAAATTTTAAGAATTTTTGAACAATTCTAAATAGGGCAACCAAGGTCGGGTGCACCACGGGGCGCCCGATGCACCAAATATGATCCTTATAAGGAAAGGATGATGATCCTTTCTTTCGATAGGATTAGGATCCATCTCACCTCATTGCAACATAGTGGGGTTATGTGCGGCATTTGCGAGGCGCCAAAATCCTCATAGGTAAACCGAAACCACCTACCAAAGAAATAATGGAAAGTGATATTTTTTTTCTTTGTTCTGCCAATGGATAAAGAAGGCAATTGAAAGTTGACAAACACAAATCATCGTCATGAACAACCCGTTGCTCTCATGAGTGACAAACTGGGTGAAGAAAAACTTGCTTTTTGAGAAAGAGTTAAGTCATTGTCAGAGAAAAGAGCAGCAGCGGGTTGCTGCGTTCGGGGCTGGAACTCACACTGTTAGAACCTCCCTGCCTGGGAGGAGAGAGAGCACTTTGCTTCTGCCTGGATTTTCTAGGGTTCTTGTCGCCATCTCCACGTAGGTCGCCACCGGTGTGATGCAGACGGCACTGCATGTTGGAGTATCAGGCATAGTTAGTGCAATGCACCTAGATATCCATACATGTCATCACACACATACAAAAGCAAGTGGTCAGTAGTGATTGATTCAGTCAGCATCCAGTAGTAGTAAGCACATTTATGTTGACATCCTAATGCTTTGTAAGATCTCACGGTCTTATATTTTTTGTTTGGTTTCTCCATTTGAGTTGACAAGCCAATACTATCTCTAGTAATTTTTTCAGATGTATCTTCAAAACCGAATGCTAGTTAGCACAGGAACGAAATAATGGTTAGAACAACATATTTCAGATACTGCAATTTGTTCCTGGTATTAATAAGCTGTAATAGCAAATACAGTGCACATAGATTGAGTACTGGACTGCCTAATTCATCACGCAGCCAAACTTTTCCACGCATAAAAGAATATGACGCAGTCAAAATTTGATAAGGGTAAATGGAAGATACAACATGTGTCTACTGACATACAAGATTGCTCTGTAAAATGTCTCGTGATCATCCTATTGAGGAATCATTTCCTCTCCTTTAGAGGAGAAAATTCTTGGTGCGGCTCGAACGAAGGGGCACTACCAATCAAAAAGTAACTGGTCCACCGTGATCATTTGGCCTTGTTGGGGCATTCTGATGAGAGATGACCAGCTATGCCGCATTCATAGCACGTCCGTCTCTTCTTTTTCTTTGGAGGCGCCGAGCTTGTGTCGTCACTAGGTTTATTTTCACCAGAAACAGCTGAAGGTTCCGTACTTGAGCCACCAACAGGTTTAACTGCTTCCTCGGGATTAATCTCAGTGGCCTTTTTGTTGGGGCAAGCTGACGAGAGATGACCGGAGACGCCACATTCATAGCATGTCCGTCTCTTCTTCGACGCTGTCGAGGCAGATTCAGTATTGGCCTTATTTTCATCAGCTATGACTTCAGGAGCACTTTTATTTGGGCAAGCAGATGATAGATGACCAGGAATGCCACATTCATAGCATGTCCGTCTCTTCTTCGACGCTGTTGTGGCAGATTCGGTATTGGCCTTAGTTTCATCAGCTATGACTTCAGGAGCACTTTTATTTGGGCAAGCAGATGATAGATGACCAGGAATGCCACATTCATAGCATGTCCGTCTCTTCTTCGATGATGTTGTGGCTGAGTCAATATTGGCCTTAGTTTCATCAGCTATGACTTCAGAAGCCTTTTTGTTGGGGCAAGCTGACGATATATGGCCAGGAACGCCACATTCATAACACGTGCGTCTCTTCTTCGACAATGCTTCAGCTGAATCAGTATTATCCTTATTTTCACTGGATATGACTTCAGAAACCTTCTTATTAGGGCAAGCAAAAGAGAGATGGCCAGGAGTGCCACATTCATAACATGTACGGATGTTGTTCTTTGATGAGTCTGAAGTTGCTTTGTCATCTGGTTTCTGGTTTTCTTTCTTTGGAACAGCACATCTGATTCTGGCTGGTCTCCCCTTAATCACGTTCTGGTCAAGCTTCAGACCAATAGCAAGAGATGTGCTATCAGAAAAATCAACATGTGCAAAGCCTTTGAATTCACCTGTCTCCTTGTCTGTTCCAAAACGGATGGATGAGATCTTGCAATCAGAAAAGAACTTCCTCAGATCATCCTCTGTTACGTCCCAAGCTAGGTTTCCAACATATGTCCTATTGTATCCCTCTATCATCTTTGGGGCAAAATCTTCCTTCTCATGGTTAGATTTGACCTTTTCGCGGTTAGCCTTGTAAGGCTGGACTTTCAAAAGGAATCCTCCCCTGTGGTTGTTTAACAAAAATGACGTCACTTATGAATCACAACTGAAACAAACAAGGGGTAACATTAAGGAGATGTGCTTACATATCTGCACCATCAAGGGCCAATGCCCTTTTTGCGGCGGCATCAGTCTGCACAAGAAAACTCTGTCAGGTTTCAACTTCCAAACAACTCTAAAAGCATGCTGCTGATGAGCCATGTGAATTACTCTACTCGTGATAACAGATTAAGAGCATCTTGTGGTGGTACAAGCTGACTCCGATGGACTAAAATGAAACTAAAAAAATGTAGATAAGAGCACTGTTCAAAAGTTGTACCACAAGATTCAAGCTACAGGCAGATCCTCCAAACGACGACAATGACTGAAACACACTGCTGATAAGTCATGTGCTCTACCAAGCAGATTAAGAGCATCTTATGTTGGTATCGAGCCAACTCCAATTTATTACAAAAAATTAAATGGTCGATGAGAGTTCTGCTCAAACATTGTAGTAACATAAGACGCAAGGGTACACCACCGCTTACCACCAAAAGACCTTAAAGATGAATGCACTAGAGGTTTGGAAATAAAACCAACAATTTCTACACAAGTCAGACTGCCATACATACACAGTTAATTGAATCAAAACGCCAATGTCATCAAACCTTAAACATTCAGTACACTAAGAAGATGTCTTAGATTGTTCAATATACTTGTAAATTGAACATGCCTGCATGAACATGAACACAACACTAGAACAAAGGGTACTACGTTTCGAAGCTGACCTTGAATGTGAGAATGGCAATACCCCTGAACTTCCCGGTGTCAGGAAAAGTCATGCAGTCCAGCGCAGTGATACTGCCACATCCTTCAAAGAAACTTCTAATGTCATCCTCAGATGAATAGTACGGGATGCCACCAACATACACCTTCTTTATACTTTGCTCACTGAAACAAGGAAGCAAATTATTAAACAGCTGCGAACATCCTATAAGAACCTTATCTCCACCCTGTGTACTGCACTCCTTAACAAATCAATAAACATACAACCAGAAAGCAATAAAATTGCCATATCATTTCACAAAGAAACTTCCAGACCAAACAGTTTTTTCGTGGAAGAACAAAGCTCACAACAAAGTCTGATGAGCAAACAATTTCTGATGTACTGTACAGTTACATCACTATTTGAGTCAACAGCAAAGCTAGACAGTCCAAGTCCGAGCAACTTCTAACTATGCAATAAGTCCCATCCTGCTATGCTATTCTTAGTCACTAACTCACTGTGTTATTTTAATCCCTCTAATTATTTGCAGAAACAGTGTCTTGTCTTACATGCCTCTGTTATGTGATATCGTCTGTCCTCATACCTATCTAATGAGAAAGAAGGTACTCAAGAACTCTGCCCTTTACAGTTTTAACTCACCTATCTTGCGACACAATTGGATTGTCAGATACACCTGCCTGGCCAGGCTCTTCTGACTTGATTTTCTTCACCTCTTCTGACTTAATTTCCTTCGCTTCTCCTTCCATCTTTGTGGCGTCTAGATTGTGTTCACTGAAACAAGTACAAAAAACATTACATAACAAATGTTAATGCAAGGACCAGACAGGTAAACACCACCGTCTTACACCTCATCGAGATTCAGCATGCCAAAAACAACCCTAGAAAGCAATTAAAGTGCCACTTCACAAAATGAAGTGTTATCTTCCAGCATGGAAGGCAAGCAAAAGGTGTTTTTCTCAGATCAAACCCAAACTAGATAACCAGATAGTTGCTTACGTACTACAGCTCTTCCAACATGATGAAGTTACCAAACTAGATGGATGAAGGCATTTACAATGTTATGACTACTTCTGAATGATAAAACTAAGCAATGGCATCTTAACATCAAGAGTTCAACACAGTTCCTATCTACATGGCATGAACCTAACAGCAAAAGAGGTACTCGAGCACAAATGCACCAATTTGTCGAAGCGCCAACTCACCTATCATCTGACACAGCTGCATCAGCGCCGGCCACCTCCACGTCCTGCTTCTCCGCCTCATCATCAGACTTCTTGTTAGCCGCGGCCTCCGCCTCCATCAGCCTCCTGACCCTCCTCTTCTCCTTCTTCTCCTTCCTCCTCTCCTCCCTCCGCCGCATCACCTCCGCCCTCTGCGCCAGGGCGGCCTCGTCCACCACCGCCGGCTCCTCAAGGTCGTCACCACCATCCACTTCCAGACCATGCTTCCCCGGCTCTCCGTCAGACTTCTTGCTCGCCGCCGCCTCGGCCTCCGCCAACTTCCTGGCCCGCATCTTCTCCTTCTTCTTCTTCCTCTTCTCCTTCTCCTCCTTCCTCCTCTCCTTCCTCCGCCGCTCCAGCTCCGCCTTCGACGCAGGGTCCGCCTCGTCCACGGCCGGCTCCTCCAGGCCCTCCGCCTTCTCCTCCGGGCCCTCCGCCTCCACCGCCGGAGCGGGTGATTTCTCCGGAGACGCCTTCTTGTTCTTGGCGCTCTTGGTCCGGGGAGGGCGGGGCCCCGGGCGCTTGGGCCGGGGCCGCTTGGAGGCCACCAGCCGCACCTTTATCTTCTTCGCCTCCGCGGCAGCCTCCCCCTCGGCGCCCCCGCCGGGGAGGAGCGCGTGGAGCTTCTGCTTCAGCTTCTTGCGCGCGAGCACCATGGCGGCGGCGGCGGCGGACTGGAGAGAAAGACAGAAAGAGGGGAGAGGAAGAGAGGACGGGACGAGACGAGACGAGACGGCGAGGTTTATAGTGGGCCGGGCTGATGTGGGCCTTACATTGATCGAACGTGCGGTTCGGCCCATCAAGGGACGACCCGGCCCGGCCCGACGGGGGATCGATCTCTGCTCTTCTCTTACCCTAGGCCGCCGCCGCAACCCTAGCGAGAGAGCGCGATGGCCGGGGGCAAGATGGCGGCGGCGACGGCGGCGAAGTGGGCGGAGGGGTACCCGTGGAAGGAGAAGCTGGCCAAGTACAAGGGGGAGCTGAGCAAGGGGGTGTGGGGGTACTGGGAGCTCGGGGCGTGGAAGCCGCTGGGGATCAGCGGCCGGCAGCGCGCGCGGCTCCGCAAGGAGGTGCTCCTCGCCGGCGAGGACTGGACCTACGACCCGCCCCGCGGCGAGATGCGCACCAAGCGCAAGGGCCACAAGGTCGACCGCATCGCCGCCGAGAAGTAATGAGCCTCCCCCATTTCCCTCCACCCCTCCCAATCTGCGCCATTTCTCTTCTCGATGCCTGGTTAACTTGGTTTGGTTTGGTTTGTTTCCGCAGGCGTGCCAACACCGTCGAGCTGATGAAGAAGATGCCCCAGATGCTCCTCGACTACAAGGTTCGCCTCCTCGCCTCGCCCTTCTGTGCTTCATGTTGTCTCAGTTTGCCATCCGGTGTGCCTGCGCATTGCAATTGTGTAGCAATCCTTGCCGTGTATAATCAATGCCGTGCTGAGCAATCCTTGTATAGTTGTATGTAACCATGTGTTTCCTGGCTGGTATCAGTAGCTTGAGTGTGCTGTTTCAATCATCAGGGTTTATTTGCTCGACGCAAGTCACATTATCAGTGTTTTAGTTATCACTGCTTAATCTGTTGTAAGCATAGCCATAACTGGAGTCATGCGCACTGCAGACTTTGCTTAGATATAAGCCACGAGACATTAAGGCCCTGTTCGGCAACCCTCCGCTCCTTCAGCGCGGAGCGGAGCGCACGGAGTGGCCCTTGAGCGACTCTGAAAATTTGAACTGGATGCTGCTCCGCTCCAGAGCGGAGTTGGAGCGGGGAGAGAGTCCCAACAGGCTCTAAGTACAAGGGATTTCAAGCCAACTAGTGTTATGATCTTTCTCGGCACTTGCTCGTGGATCTTCCTTGAAAATTTACACTTAAGCCCCATTTCTCCCAAATGCAGCAGCATGAGATACTTAGGCTGCAGCTGGGCTTTCAGTTGCTGGCATACCATTCAAATCAGCTTGATTCATCATTGGAGGCTTAGCTAAACTTCTAAAGAGTTTGCTCCCTGGTCTTATGAGTTCACAAGTGTTTGCACTATACATTTTGTGCAACAATGTGTAAAGCCCAGTAAGCGCTTGCCTGCAAGATGAGACAACCTATTCTGGTCAGCTGCTAGAATGGCTATGGAGCACTGGAATTAAATATCTGTGCTGGTAATTAAATTTCTTGATAATTGCTAGTTATAGTTCATCTTATCATTGAACATGGATCAATTATTAAGGGCTCGATTTGGGAGAAATATATTTTCTTGTGAAAACTATGCTGCCAGTTTAGTTGAGTTCTTACTGAAGACAGCATACCTTGTACTTTAAGGCTACATGTTGTGCACTTGTGATCATTGTGTTCACCATGGCAATGATTAATGTGATTGCGTACAACTTCTCTGTGCCTTGAAAGGAAGCATCTAACTGGTTCTTCTTTTGTCTGTGTTTGCACAAATTGTTATTTCTGCAGAAACGCAGATGGGATAAAAAGATGAAAGAGGAGGAGGCGGCAGCAGCAAAGGCTACTTAGGGACTGGCCTGCTGGTGATTCTACCGTTTGTTGTGGCAATCGGGAAGGAACTCTTAATATAAACATATTCTGCGCACAATGAAACTAGTCTCCCTTTTTTGTTTGATGAGGCCAAGCTGTTGATTAAGTATGCTGCTCTTCCTGAATAAGGTCGAAGGGAGTGTAATGTAGGAATTTCATAGGCTTATTGGCTTTTGCAGTCTTTTTCGCCTTGCTGCTTTCCAACTCTAGTGCCACCTGCCACACTTTGTAATGCATTTTTTTATAACATCGGTCATATAATCAGGATTCTAGCCTGGTCCCAACCTGCATTGAACCCAACTTGTTTGCTGAAACAGATCAAAATTATGAGTGTGTGTTAGTTATTCTCATGTATCATTGGCACTGCAGGGTTTCTTTTTGTGTGGCAGAAAGGGTCATTCAAGTAAATATATGCCATAGTATAATATGAGAACTGGATTATAGACACCATATAGAATTTTTCCTTTTTTCTTTTGAGATCTGGGAGGAAATGTGCCAGTATATCTAGGCACCATAGAATAGAGTGATGTATAGGGCATATTTAAAACTATTATTGCACACAAGAATGACTCCTCGGTTCTTTATGTTGCTGCACTGGGAGTTGTTGCAGCTGCTAATAATAGACATAGCCTGGGTATGTGTCATATACACACACATTTGGGTTGTGTGGCAGGAAAATCATCAGGCGTCCACAGTGGTCGCACCCGGTTGCATGCATCAAGTCATGAGCCAGGAGGCCCCTCTCAGCTAGGCCCGCTTGAGATTTAACACCCACGACGTTGCATTGCATCTAGTGCTCAAGATTCTATCGCACCATGTTTGATTGCATGCATCATATTGTTTGTGGTCATCTTTTCTCAAGAGTGGTGAGCTTACCAACAAATAACAGCACAACACTTCGATCAAATAGCAAGGCGTTACTCGTCATCTTGTCCAAGCTAACCGTTTGCATAAAAAACACTTGCTTGAAAAAAATAGAATTGTCTCGATGGATCTGTTGGGGATGCTGTGAATCACTTTATGACCTACAAGAGGAAGGAACATTGCAAACTTGCTCTTCCACATCTGTGACATTGCTCAGGTTGACGTTACCGAACCTCGCCAAATAGAGCGAAACCACACATCTAGTTGGAGTGGCAGATCTAGCAAAAAAGTGTTTGCATATCCAACCTCTGATTCAAGTACGAAGTCCCATTATGTATGGGCGTCAAGCATGCAAAAACATCCGCATTTAAACAACTATAAAGATTGCTTACAAGCATACAAAAAAGGAGGAGGAAACATTATGCAACATTGCTATGCAAGCGGCGCAACAGCACATGTGGATGCCACGGGCCCTCAACATCACATGTTTTCTGCATGACCCTAACGGCGTTTTGCTTTGCATCCAACAACAAAGAAAATTCTAAAAGATATACAGTATAGAGCAAAGAGAACCTTTCATCCTCGGTATTCCCAGAGTGCTTTCCGCTTTTGGTGTCACAAGTCGATATATTTATTTCATTATATTGTGATAGTTTACTTGTCTTTCTCCAAGCTGAAGCAAGAGGAACTTCAAAATTACAGTACAACCAGACTGGTTGTAACAAGTCGCAAGAAAGAAGGAAGAAAACTTGTTATGCCACAAGCTCAACCTAGCTTGTCGATTATCAATCTCAACCTCAGGTTACACTTCTTTGTAGGACTACTAAACCTCCCTCAGCTTACACTTTTGGAAGCACTGTCGTGTCATATGGGGTTGATGGTTTAACCTACAAAAACAAAGATAATAACTCCGGTGTAAGAACAATCAATTCCCAGAGTGATCGAAGAGTATTTCATAGTCTTAACAGGATTTGCCTAGATACGAATGTATCTAGACACATTTTAGTGTTAGGTACATCCGTATCTAGACAAATCTAAGACAACTAATTTGGGACGGAGGTAATAGATGACATAACATGGCAGAACAAGCAAAAGGGCATACCGCAAGAAACCGTGTGAGCAAACTTGCGCTGCTGGGGTTGAAGCCCTCGACGGGCTTTCCTTCCATGCGTGATGCATGCAACTGTTTCCTCACTGTAGAAGCCAGTGACTGAAACAACAAGTTCCATAGATAGATCACAGGTTTAGATGAAGTTAAGCAACGAGCCAAATGGAGCACAAAGACTATGCTTTTGAATGAAAAATGGAAAATATTGGATGAAGTAAATATATCATGCACAGACCTTGCCCAGCTCCACTCCCCACTGGTCAAACGAGTTGATTCCCCATATGAAACCCTGAACTGCGATCCGGTGCTCATAGATGGATAAAAGCTGAAAGGTACAAACTGTATTAGTACATTTACAAAAACAGTGAAAAGGGGATTTTGACAGCACCGTGCAATCTTGGAAAGGGCAAACAGTGACAAGAGTGCATAGTGACAGGATTGCTGATCCAAATCTCATGAAATAATTCATGATATAGGCTTCATGAAGGCGGAACAAAAACAGCCACTTCAATCACCTTGCACAGCAAGATCATAAGCAAGAAAAAATGAGGAGGCAGCGCAAAGTTTGTGGTGGAAAACATGTGCAGCTTCCACCAGCATAATCTGCCCAACAGATACCAGGACATCTCAAATTTGCTTTCTTAAGTTCTAATATTTAATCAGGGAAAGAAACCAATCAACACAACCATGATACCCATTGTGAACAGCAAAATCCTAATCTTATGTTATTATTTTTAAATGATGCATGATTCATACAACATAATCAGAATCTTGCCACTGAAAAAGAAGGGGGTGTACTATACTGAATTCAGGGCTGAACAGCCTGCAACTTCAGATGAGTAGAGAGAATATTATCTGCATACCTGTCCAATCTCATAGGCAGATAATGAAGACAGCAAGAAACTCAGTGATGGCCGGTTGCCCTGAAAAGTCTGAAGACACCAAAACAACAAGAATGCTCAATCAGAAAGGCAACATTTATGGTGACAAGCTTGATGCAGTGGAATAACCATGTTCGAAATAAGTGAATAATCATCACCTTATGAGAGATAAGATTTTCGGGAACTTTCTCGCTCTGTAATTGTTCAGGAGTCTGAAAAGATGAAGTCAACTCTAATAAGAAACCAAAATAGTTCATGAAAAGCATGTTCTCCAAAATGTTGTTGAGCTATTTACCTTTCCATAAGCAAGTGCGTCAGGCTGAGCAAAGAAATTGGACATCAACTCATCATGATTGCTGACAGTTTCCCCTGATAAAAATGCACCATAGAAGTCTTTGAAAGGGCATTTGAAGAACCACAAGCCTAAGAGGCTGCATCTTAAGTTTTCAACTCCAAAAGAGATATTTCAATGACATACCTTTCAAGTAAACAGGCTGCTGGCTTTTTATGACGCCAATGAAATCACAAGGAATAACTCTTCCCTGGAAGTTTAGGTACAACCATTATCAACAAAGGTGCATATCCATTGAAATATATGGTTGCCAGAACTTATAACACATGAAAGTAATCAAGTAGACAAGAGACAGATGTAAGAGGTGCCAAAATGTAACACACATAAATCATTAAGGTAACCGTGAGCATATGAAATCCTAATCCATATGGCATTATCAAATTTGTTACTTTAACAGATGAAGTAATTAAGGTCATGACTTCCTGGAAATACTAATTGTGCTATGCAATATCTCCTTGTACAGTTTAGTTGATACAAATCTTCCTGGAAATACTAACTATGATATGCAATATCTCCCTATATAGTTTAGTTGATACAAATTGCAAACCGCTACAGCACTTGGCAACATTACTAGCGAATGTGAAGCTAGTATTTACCTGATGGATTAATTGATAGAAGCTGTGTTGCCCGTTTGTTCCAGGTTCACCAAAATCAATTTCACCAGCCTCATATGGAAGTCGAACACCATCAATGGAGACACCCTTTCCATTACTCTCCATGCTAAGCTATACAACATAAATATGCATATGTTATTATGATAAAAAAAGAACAAAAGACAATCTGCATGATGGCAGCTGTTAAAAAGCAAAGCTAGTAATGTACCTGCTGAATATGTGGTGCTAGTTTCTCAAGTGCTTGAGAGTACGGCAATATTGCCTAGAAACAATAATTAGAGAAAATTGAAGTACTCAGATGGAGAATTAGATATAAATTGTAATAGGAAATAACAAGACAATGGGACTGAGTAGCTCACCCTAGCCGGATATCCGAGAAATGAAACATTCCACACACTCAACAAACCAAGGAGTACCTAAACAAAAAGAAAGACCCTGTTACAAGAATGGTTAATGGTGCATCACTGATCGCCATATACAACTCACTTACAGGTATATTTTTCTCAAATGAAGATGTGTGGAAGTGGTTGTCAATGCTGGAAGCACCCTCCAGAAATCTTCAGAAAGAAAAGAAACCAGAGCAGGATCAATTATCATCTCTGTTTACAATGCGAATGAACATTTCCAGACTTCGGCATTGGCATTGGCATTGTCATCCACATTTTGACGGTAAAAATGTTAAACACGGATTATTTACTTATAAACCCTCTTTGGAGCTTTGAGGGGCTTGATGTATCCTAAAACCCACCAAATCTAACCTTGAAAGGACGAGGACAGGAGTTTGACCTTTCTAATTAAGTGTGGGTTTATGGCTTTATGTTACCTGGATAAGTTGTCCCGGAGTTCAAATCATCTAACATGTGTTTACTTTGCATGGTTTGTGCACTAAACTATTCAAGATCCTCCAAGCAGTAGATGCTCATAGTGTTCCAGCAGAATTTAACTTATCCTATCTTTCCATTTCTACTTGTGATTAACACAAAAATATCACGTCTTACACAAATTTCCATAATACTATGAAAGAATAGTGCAGCTATCTTGATAAGTTTTGCTGGGAAAGGTATCAGGCCCAGTTATTTTTTTTCTCGTCAGAAATGTCGTATCTTTTTTATACCCACAAGTATTGGTCAATGGTGATGAACACAGATGTGTAGTATCCTTTTTGTAAAGCACCCGTAATACTGTGACAGCTGTCGTGAATGACTATGCATATATGAAGTACTTGCTCTAGTCTGAAACAGCAAAAGTTCATCCTGATTTAAGCAGAGATAATTCTTAAGGGAAATGTTTTATTTTCTAATGAGAAAAAGTGTTACAATCATGCATTGGAGATTTGGAATTTATCTCAAGTAAGAAAGGCTTGATAGTATTTAGGCAATGACACCAGGCCAATGGGTCATGATACTCACTTGTTGACCAGACAAGTGAGATGGGCATCTCTGAGGTTACTTTTCTTAGAATTGTTTACTGCCATGATTCCCCATCCACTAAAGCACAAACTCGTTTGGCAGTCATGAAATTGAACCGATGTTCTAAAATTGAAACAACTATTGTCCTTTATATTTCTATTGCCTATTGCCAAAACATGAATTTCACTTCAGGGTGTAATTATAGGTTAAGATGGAGTAACATACTTCTGAACAATTGGAAATCCATACTGAAGAGACAAGGGCAGAACACCGACAGCACTGCAAACTGCAATATTTGACTAGAGTTATGATGCAGAACATAAGATATATTAGTATTAGTAACTTTAATGAAAAGAGCAGTTCTCACCACTATAGCGGCCGCCAACCCAGTCCCAAAATGCAAAAGCATTGTTAGGGTCAATTCCGAACTCCTTGACAAGCTTTTTCAAAAGAAAAAGGTACAGTTAGAAAATTATCACATTAGGATCAGGGTTCTTGACGAAGAATATGGCATGGGGAATGCTCTAACAACTTAGCCAAACATGGAAAACGCAGCAGCAGAACTGCAGATATGTGAAAACAGAATATGATCATGTGAAAATTGGCTGGAAAACTTAAAGGTCGAAAAGTACCTTAAGATTAGTACTGACAGCAATCATGTGTTTGGAAACAGCCTGAGGTCTGAATTAACAAATTTCACATCAATCACTGAGCAATAAGGGTTCACAGCAGGGCTAAAGATGTTTAAGGTATTAAACAGACTTACCCAAGAGCAGAGACAATCCACTCCTTGATAGTTCGAGCATTCAACATTGTTTCAGCTGTCGTGAAGGTCTTTGAGACAACTACAACTGCACATTTGTTCGACAAGAAGGATCAGAACTTCTGATGATATTTGTAGAAGCAGAGAGAGTATCTGTGCTGAGAGTTAATACTAGTGAAACATGATGATTACCAAGAGTAGTTGCAGGGTCTAAATCTTTGATGCTCCGTGCAACATCAACTGGATCAACATTTGCAAGACTGCAGTATAACCACAATTGAGCACATATTACTAGATGAAGAGCATATCGATTGCATGAACGGTACGAGAAGTGAAAAATATAGCCACTCAATCACAATATTCAAGAAGGGACAACTAGAAAGATTCATGAATGGTACAGAAAGTCAAAAACATAGCCGCTCGATCACATTTTATTTTACTTTTAGCATCTATAGGAAGTGCCAACACAAAAGGTACGACAGGTGCCGGCAAAAGAAAAACAGAGAGATGCCCCAGTTACACACTTACAATCTCAGTTGTCGGCCTTTGGCACATTCTGCTGCTTCTGGGTCTGAAAAGTAGTAACATTTTCATGGCATATCAGATCAGAATCTGGCAGTAAATAATCTTCAGTTTAGAAGACATAGAGAAGGAGTGGATGACATATTCCTTTACCAGTCTGGAGAGCCGTATGCACAAACAGAGGTCCAAGGAAGCTACCACCAATCCCAACTGAGACAACATTTGTCAACGGTTTCCCAGTTGCCCCAACCTGCATTCCAAGAAGTAGCAGTGATCAATTTTTACCGTTTCTGCTAAATTTGACAGGTTAAGAAGTTTTTCTGAAGAAAATTTACCCATGAGCCACTTCTGAAAGTCTCAGAAAACTGCTTGATTTTATCCTTAACAGCCCAAACTTCGGGGACCACGTTCACCCCGTCACTGTTTATGACTGCGTCTCTTGGAGCCCTGAGAGCCACATGGAGCACTGATCTGTTCTCCGTGGTATTTATCTGACAGACAGATCAATCAAGTCAACTGAGACATGTATACGGTAATACCATCCACCCCAAATTGTTTGTTACTATGAAGTGGATACATTAAAGTAGAGAAGTTGCCATGGCTCATAACTACTTTTCCCAATATTAATATTCGTCTGAATGGCATGTACAGATAAAAGTAGTATATGCCGAATAGGCACATGCGATGTGATGGAATAACTGAAGAACGGTTGCAGGGCACGACACTGACCTTCTCGCCTTTAAACATCTTGTCAATCTTCTCCTTGAGCTTTGCGGTCTGCAATAATAAATCCAGTACATCCCAAATTACTCTCCCCACTTACAAAGACAGAAAAAGAAAAAGAAATTAATCGAAACAAGCGTCTCACCTCTGCCAGCTTGAAGAGCTTGTCGACGGTCTCCGTGGTGGCCTGCTGCCTCGAGTAGTCCAGGAAGACGCCTTCGAACTCCCTGGCAAAATCCAATCCAACGAACGGACCATCAATATCTCAGACACGCGGGAAAGAAGATCGGAAAACAAAGAGGGGCGGGTGCTTACGCCGTCATTGCCTTGCATCGGTCGGCGTCCGTCATGAGATCGCGCAGGTGCGTCTTGTGGATCGCGCCGACGTGCGCCTGCGGTCACGAAACACACACACACACACACACACACACACACGGTGAGATCCTGCCAATCCAATCGGAAGCACACACAAGAGCGGGGAAGAGTGGGGAGAAATCCGCGGGTGACGGGCGGAGGCAACCCGCACCTGGAGGGCCTTCCACTGGTCGGTGTCGGAGATGAGCGCCGGCGACGCCATGGCCGGGCGGACCTGGCGGAATTGAGGCGGAGGATAAGCTGCCTTTAATCCCAGCAAAAAATAGTAATAAAGGCGGACGGGTGGATTGGGGAGGAAGAGATAGAAGAGGAGCAATTGGTTCGGATCGCGGTAGGTGCGTACCCCTGGAGGATGTCGACGGACGGCGGGCTGCCGGAGAACGGGGCGCGGTCGCGGAGGAGATGACGGATCGGTGGTGGAAGAGAATAGAAGCGGGGAGGAGGAGGGGGAGGAGGAGGGCGTGTAATATAATCGGGGTGGGCCGTGTCCGTGCCGTATTTGCGGGGCCCGCCTGCCAGAGAACGGCTGGCCAACAGTCCTTCGATAAATAAAAAGGGTTAAAAATCGATGCGGACACCGAGAGGGGCTACTTTCTTGTCTTGTCTTGGGACAAGAGAAAAGGGAGACCAAACCGGGGGCTGCGTCACGTCGTCAGCTTTGCGCGGCCACGTCACGTGTGGATGGTTTTGGACGGGTCACCGTTGAGGACTCGTTCTCTTTTTTTTTTTAAACATCCAATCTACACATCTTCAATCATAAGACTGCAACGAAAAGCATCTGATGAGGACATGACTACCTTGGATACGACCAAAAATATTGCATACATGCATATTTGTCAGGTGATTTCTAATGCAAACTATTCAATAATCTATTTATGTTATCCAGAACAAAAATACTTCACACACTTTTGTATTTTGTCTAATTATTACAGGTGTATGGGACATTTGTACAATCCACATATGAAGATAAGGGGAAAGGAGAAGTTTAGATTGTGTTCAAAAAGTCCTCTCACATCACTTTTGGACCAAGAGAAGATAGAGTCCAAGTCTCTCACGTTCAGGATTCAGATTCGGACTGCACAGACATACCTGACTCAAAACGCCAACAACTTTTTCATACGGACTTCGAATTGGGTGATTCTTTTTTTGTTGGAAACTAGATTTCGTGCTCTTTCCAACCCAATTGGATTCACCTTCAAATTCGTCCGGAGCGTTGAGTTACGGACGAAACAATCTAACGTTGCAGCAGAATTCGAGTCAAACTACAAGCCCAAAGGTGTTGCATCACCTCCACTTGGGCCCATGAGCCTTGTACAACCTAGGGTTAGTCTTAGGCTGCCTTGGGACGTCCTCCCACCTCCTTGGCCGCCACCCATTGCTCCTATATAAGTAGATCCATCTAGTAGTTTTTTTCTAGGGATTTGTTTAGTTAAAAGTTAGTCATTGCAACTTCGTGTACTTCGTTTGTGTCCAACGACCAGACCAAAACCGCTTCCGGATCCCCACCATTATCAATACTTCATATATATTTGTGATATTCAGATTGCTTTATCATATTCTTGCTCGTTCTTCGATTGCTTGCAGGAATAGACCTTCGTGGTCAGGCTGACCGTGCTTCCAGCATCGTCAGTAACCTCAGGAGATTGGTTTAGCGGTTGCTAAGGCGCAACGTCGTGCATGTTTGTAGTCAGATCGTCAAAGTCGTCTCCACCAAATCGATAGTTATCATCTCATCGAAAGATCGGGACCCTCGCCTCTATCAGCATTAGAAATAATACAAACTACATCCAGATCCGTAGACCACCTAGCGACGACTACGAGCACCGAAGCGAGCCGAAGGCGCGCCGCCGTCATCGCCCCTATCTCATCGGAGCCGGGGCAAAACTTGTTGTAGTAGACGGTCGGGAATTCGTCGTGCTAAGGCCTCGAAGGATCAGTGCACCAAAACAACAACCGCCGCCGGTAAAGTGTAGCGTAGAACGGAAGGATCCAACATGAAGACACACGAACGTACAAGAACGACAAGCAGATCCGAGCAAATCCGTCAAGGACAGATCTGCCGGAGACACACCTTCGCACGCCCACCGATGATGCTAGACGTACCACCAAAACGGGGGCTAGGCGGGGAGAACCGTATTCCGTCTTCAGGTAGCTGATGTCGTCTCGCCTTCCTGAGCAGGACACAAACCCTAACAAATCTCGAAGGCATATGTAAAAACGGGGCCCTCCCACCGATAAGGGCCGGGATCCACCACGCCTCCATGAGCCATCGGAGAGGAGGCAGGCTGATACGTCTCCAAGCCAAAAGAGCCACGAGGCGGAGGCAAGGGTGGAGGGCGCGCCCTATTGGGGGGGCTACCTTGTGGCCCCCTCGGGACTCCTCTGACCTACCTCTTCGTCCTATATATTCGCATATATTTCAAAACCCTCAGAGGGAGCCACGAAAATACTTTTCCGCTGCTGCAGCCTTCTGTTCCTGTGAGATCCCATCTTGGGGCCTTTTCCGGCATCCTACCGGAGGGGGATTCGATCACGAAGGGCATCTACATCAACCCTATTTGCCCTTTCGATGAAGCATGAGTAGTTTACCTCAGACCTACGGGTCCATAGCTAGTAGCTAGATTGTTGGAAATATGCCCTAGAGGCAATAATAAATTAGTTATTATTATATTTCCTTGTTCATGATAATCGTTTATTATCCATGCTAGAATTGTATTGATAGGAAACTCAGATACATGTGTGGATACATAGACAACGCCATGTCCCTAGTAAGCCTCTAGTTGACTAGCTCGTTGATCAATAGATGGTTACGGTTTCCTGACCATGGACATTGGATGTCATTGATAACGGGATCACATCATTAGGAGAATGATGTGATGGACAAAGACCCAATCCTAAGCCTAGCACAAGATCATGTAGTTCGTATGCTAAAGCTTTTCTAATGTCAAGTATCATTTCCTTAGACCATGAGATTGTGCAACTCCCAAATACCGTAGGAGTGCTTTGGGTGTGCCAAACGTCACAACGTAACTGGGTGGCTATAAAGGTACACTACAGGTATCTACGAAAGTGTCTGTTGGGTTGGCACGAATCAAGACTGGGATTTGTCACTCCGTGTAAACGGAGAGGTATCTCTGGGCCCACTCGGTAGGACATCATCATAATGTGCACAATGTGATCAAGGAGTTGATCACGGGATGATGTGTTACGAAACGAGTAAAGAGACTTGCCGGTAACGAGATTGAACAAGGTATCGGGATACCGACGATCGAATCTCGGGCAAGTATCGTACCGCTAGACAAGGGAATTGTATACGGGATTGATTAAGTCCTTGACATCGTGGTTCATCCGATGAGATCATCGTGGAACATGTGGGAGCCAACATAGGTATCCAGATCCCGTTGTTGGTTATTGACCGGAGAGTCATCTCGGTCATGTCTGCATGTCTCCCGAACCCGTAGGGTCTACACACTTAAGGTTCGGTGACGCTAGGGTTATAGAGATATTAGTATGCGGTAACCCAAAAGTTGTTCAGAGTCCCGGATGAGATCCCGGACATCACGAGGAGTTCCGGAATGGTCCGGAGGTAAAGATTTATATATGGGAAGTCTTGTTTTGGTCGCCAGAAAAGTTTCGCGCATTATCGGTATTGTACCGGGAGTGCCAAAAGGGGTCCGGGGGTCCACCAAGGGGGTCCACCTGCCCCGGGGGGCCACATGGGTTGTAGGGGTGTGCGCCTTGGCCTATATGGGCCAAGGGCACCATCCCCAAGAGGCCCATGCGCCAAGAGATAAGGGAAAGGAAGAGTCCTAAAGGGGGAAGGCACCTCCTAGGTGCCTTGGGGAGGATGGACTCCTCCCTGGCCACACCCTTCCTTGGAGGAAGGGCCAAGGCTGCGCCCCCCCCTCTCCCTTGGCCCTATATATAGTGGGGGGAAGGGAGGGCAGTAATACCTAAGCCCTGGCGCCTCCCTCTCCCTCCCATGACACATCTCCCTCCTCCCGCAGCGCTAGGCGAAGCCCTGTTGGAATCCCACTACTTCCACCACCACGCCGTCGTGCTGCTGGATCTCCATCAACCTCTCCTCCCCCCCTTGCTGGATCAAGAAGGAGGAGACGTTGCTGCTCTGTACGTGTGTTGAACGCGGAGGTGCCGTCCGTTTGGCGCTAGGATCATCGGTGATTTGGATCACGACGAGTACGACTCCATCAACCCCGTTCTCTTGAACGCTTCCGCGCGTGATCTACAAGGGTATGTAGATCCACTCCTCCCTCGTTGCTAGATGACTCCATAGATAGATCTTGGTGACACGTAGGAAAATTTTGAATTTATGCTACGTTCCCCAACATAGATGGCTTCTTCTCTCTCTTTGATTCTCAATACCATGTTCTCCTTGATGTTCTTGGAGATCTATCCGATGTAATATTTTTTTGCGGTGTGTTTGTCGAGATCCGATGAATTGTGGATTTATGATCAGATTATCTATGAATATTATTTGAATTCTTATATGCATGATTTGATATCTTTGTATTTCTCTTCAAATTATCGGTTTGGTTTGGCCAACTAGATTGGTATTTCTTGCAATGAGAGAGATGCTTAGTTTTAGGTTCAATCTTGCGGTGTCCTCACCCAGTGACAAGGTAGGGGTAACGAGGCATGTATTTGTATTGTTGCCATCAAGGATAAAAAGATGAGGTTTTCATCATATTGCTTGAGTTTATCCTTCTACATCATGTCATCTTTCTTAAGGTGTTACTCCATTCTTTATGAACTTAATACTCTAGATGCATGCTGGATAGCGGTTGATATGTGGAGTAATAGTAGTAGATGCAGGCAGGAGTTGGTCTACTTGACACGGATGTGATGCCTATACGCATAATCATTGTCTTGGATATCGTCATAACTTTGCGCTTTTCTATCAATTGCTCGACAGTAATTTGTTCACCCACCGTATTATTTGCCTTCATGAGAGAAGCCTCTAGTGAAACCTATGGCCCCCGGGTCTATTTTTCATCATATTTGTTTCCGATCTACTATTTTGCAATCTTTTATTTTCAGATCTATAAACCAAAAAACCCAAAATATTTTATTTTTTGTTTAGTTTTATCTATCTCTATCAGATCTCACCTTTGCAATTGACCATGAAGAGATTGACAACCCTTTTATTGCGTTGGGTGCAAGTGTTTGATTGTTTGTGCAGGTGCATAGATTGGGGACTTGCTTGTGAAGGAAATATGCCCTAGAGGAAATAATAAATTTGTTATTTATATTTCCTTATATCATGATAAATGTTTACTATTTATGCTAGAATTTTATTAACTAGAAACTTAGTACATGTGTGAATACATAGACAAACAGAGTGTCCCTAGTATGCCTCTACTTGACTAGCTCGTTAATCAAAGATGGTTAAGTTTCCTAACCATGGATATGTGTTGTCATTTGATGAACGGGATCACATCATTAGAGAATGATGTGATGGACAAGACCCATCCTTAGCTTAGCATAATGATCGTTCAGTTTTATTGCTACTGCGCTTTCTTCATGACTATACATGTTCCTCTGACTATGAGATTATACAACTCCCGAATACCGGAGGAACACCTTGTGTGCTATCAAACGTCACAACATAACTGGGTGATTATAAAGATGCTCTACAGGTGTCTCTGATGGTGTTTGTTGAGTTGGCATAGATCGAGATTAGGATTTGTCACTCCGTGTATCGGAGAGGTATCTCTGGGCCCTCTCGATAATGCACATCCTTCTAAGCCTTGCAAGCATTGTGACTAATGAGTTAGTTGCGAGATGATGCATTACGGAACGAGTAAAGAGACTTGCCGTTAACGAGATTGAACTTGGTATGAGGATACCGACGATCGAATCTCGGGCAAGTAACATACCGATGACAAAGGGAACAACGTATGTTGTTATGCGGTTTGACCGATAAAGATCTTCGTAAAACATGTATGGGCCAATATGAGCATCCAGGTTCCGCTATTGGTTATTGACCGGAGATGTGTCTCGGTCATGTCTACATAGTTCTCGAATCCATAGGGTCCGCACGCTTAATGTTCTGTGACGATTTGTATTATGAGTTATGTGATTTGATGACCGAAGTTTGTTCGGAGTCCCGGATGAGATCGGGGACATGACGAGGAGTCTCGAAATGGTCGAGATGTAAAGATCGATATATTGGAAGGCTATATTCGGACATCGGAAAGATTCCGAGTGATTCGGGTATTTTTTGGAGTACCGGAGAGTTACGGGAATTCGTATTGGGCCTTAATGGGCTATGCGGAAAAGGAGAGAATGACCTAAAGGGTGGCCGCGCCCCTTCCCCATGGACTGGTCCGAATTGGACTAGGGAAAGGGGGCACCTCCTCCCTTCCCTTTTTCCTATTCCATGTAGGAGGTGGAATCCTACTAGGACTAGGGAGTCCTAATAGGACTCCACACTTTGGGCGCACCTTATGAGGGCCGGCCTCCTCCTCCCTCCATCCTTTATATACGTGGCCAAGGGGCACCCCATAGACACACAAGTTGATCATTGATATCTTAGCCTTATGCGGTGCCCCCTCCACTATAATCCATCTCGATCATATCGTAGCGGTGCTTAGGCGAAGCCCTGTTCCGGTAGCATCATCATCACCGTCATCACGCTGTCGTGCCGACGAAGCTCTCCCTCAACACTCTGCTGGATCGTGAGTTCATGGGACGTCACCGAGCCGAACGTGTGCAGATCACGGAGGTGTCGTACTTTCGGTACTAGGATCAGTCGATCATGAAGACGTACGACTACATCAACCGCATTATCATAACGCTTCCGCTTATGGTCTACGAGGTGAAGGAAATATGCCCTAGAGGCAATAATAAAGTTATTATTTATTTCCTTATATCATGATAAATGTTTATTATTCATGCTAGAATTGTATTAACCGGAAACATAATACATGTGTGAATACATAGACAAACAGAGTGTCACTAGTATGCCTCTACTTGACTAGCTCGTTAATCAAAGATGGTTATGTTTCCTAACCATGAACAAGGAGTTGTTATTTGATTAACGAGATCACATCATTAGGTGAATGATCTGATTGACATGACCCATTCCATTAGCTTAGCACCCGATCGTTTAGTATGTTGCTATTGCTTTCTTCATGACTTATACATGTTCCTATGACTATGAGATTATGCAACTCCCGTTTGCCGGAGGAACACTTTGTGTGCTACCAAACGTCACAACGTAAATGGGTGATTATAAAGGTGCTCTACAGGTGTCTCCAAAGGTACATGTTGGGTTGGCGTATTTCGAGATTAAGATTTGTCACTCCGATTGTCGGAGAGGTATCTCTGGGCCCTCTCGGTAATACACATCACATAAGCCTTGCAAGCATTGCAACTAATGAGTTAGTTGCGAGATGATGTATTACGAAACGAGTAAAGAGACTTGCCGGTAACGAGATTGAACTAGGTATTGAGATACCAACGATCGAATCTCGGGCAAGTAACATACCGATGACAAAGGGAACAACGTATGTTGTTTTGCGGTCTGACCGATAAAGATCTTCGTAGAATATGTAGGAGCCAATATGAGCATCCAGGTTCCGCTATTGGTTATTGACCGGAGACGTGTCTCGGTCATGTCTACATTGTTCTCGAACCCGTAGGGTCCGCACGCTTAAGGTTTCGATGACAGTTATATTATGAGTTTATGAGTTTTGATGTACCGAAGTTAGTTCGGAGTCCCGGATGTGATCACGGACATGACGAGGAGTCTCGAAATGGTCGAGACATAAAGATTGATATATTGGACGGCTATATTCGGACACCGGAAGTGTTCCGGGTGATTTCGGAGAAAACCGGAGAGCTGGAGGGTTACCGGAACCCCCCCGGGAGAAGTAATGGGCCATATGGGCCTTAGTGGAGAGAGAGGGGCAGCCAGAGGTGGGCTGCGCGCCTCCTCCCCCCTGGTCCGAATTGGACTAGGAGAGGGGGGCGGCGCCCCCCCTTTCCCTCTCCCTCCCCACTTCTTTCCCCCTCCCAGTAGGAGTCCTACTCCTACTAGGAGGAGGACTCCTCCTGGTGCGCCTATAGGGGCCGGCCGGCCTCCTTCCCTTGCTCCTTTATATACGGGGGCATGGGGGCACCCCTAGATACACAAGTTGATCCGCGTGATCATATTCTTAACCGTGTGCGGTGCCCCCCTCCACCATAGTCCTCGATAATATTGTAGCGGTGCTTAGGCGAAGCCCTGCGACGGTAGTACATCAAGATCGTCACCACACCGTCGTGCTGATGGAACTCTTCCCCGACACTTTGCTGGATCGGAGTCCGGGGATCGTCATCGAGCTGAACGTGTGCTAGAACTCGGAGGTGCCGTAGTTTCGGTGCTTGATCGGTCGGGCCGTGGAGACGTACGACTACATCAACCAAACGCTTCCGTTGTCGATCTACAAGGGTACGTAGATCACACTCTCCCCTCTCGTTGCTATGCATCACCATGATCTTGCGTGTGCGTAGGAAATTTTTTGAAATTACTACGAAACCCAACAGTGGCATCCGAGCCTAGGTTTTATATGTTGATGTTATATGCACGAGTAGAACACAAGTGAGTTATGGGCGATATAAGTCATACTGCTTACCAGCATGTCATACTTTGGTTCGGCGGTATTGTTGGACGAAGCGGCCCGGACCGACATTACGCGTACGCTTACGCGAGACCGGTTCTCCTGACGTGCTTTGCACATAGGTGGCTTGCGGGTGACAGTTTCTCCAACTTTAGTTGAACCGAGTGTGGCTACGCCTGGTCCTTGCGAAGGTTAAAACAACACCAACTTGACAAACTATCGTTGTGGTTTTGATGCGTAGGTGAGATTGGTTCTTGCTTAAGCCCGTAGCAGCCACGTAAAACTTGCAACAACAAAGTAGAGGACGTCTAACTTGTTTTTGCAGGGCATGTTGTGATGTGATATGGTCAAGACATGATGCTAAATTTTATTGTATGAGATGATCATGTTTTGTAACCGAGTTATCGGCAACTGGCAGGAGCCATATGGTTGTCGCTTTATTGTATGCAATGCAATCGCGCTGTAATGCTTTACTTTATCACTAAGCGGTAGCGATAGTCGTGGAAGCATAAGATTGGAGAGACGACAACGATGCTACAATGGAGATCAAGGTGTCGCGCCGGTGACGATGGTGATCATGACGGTGCTTCGGAGATGGAGATCACAAGCACAAGATGATGATGGCCATATCATATCACTTATATTGATTGCATGTGATGTTTATCTTTTATGCATCTTATCTTGCTTTGATTGACGGTAGCATTATAAGATGATCTCTCACTAAATTATCAAGAAGTGTTCTCCCTGAGTATGCACCGTTGCGAAAGTTCTTCGTGCTGAGACACCACGTGATGATCGGGTGTGATAGGCTCTACGTTCAAATACAACGGGTGCAAAACAGTTGCACACGCGGAATACTCAGGTTATACTTGACGAGCCAAGCATATACAGATATGGCCTCGGAACACGGAGACCGAAAGGTCGAGCGTGAATCATATAGTAGATATGATCAACATAGTGATGTTCACCAATGAAACTACTCCATCTCATGTGATGATCGGACATGGTTTAGTTGATTTGGATCACGTAATCACTTAGAGGATTAGAGGGATGTCTATCTAAGTGGGAGTTCTTTAAGTAAATTAATTGAACCTAAATTTATCATGAAACTTAGTACCTGATAGTATCTTGCTTGTTTATGATTGATTGTAGATAGATGGCTCGTGCTGTTGTTCCGTTGAATTTTAATGCGTTTCTTGAGAAAGCAAAGTTGAAAGATGATGGTAGCAATTACACGGACTGGGTCTGTAACTTGAGGATTATCCTCATTGCTGCACAGAAGAATTACGTTCTGGAAGCACCGCTGGGTGCTAGGCCTGCTGCTGGAGCAACACCAGATGTTGTGAACGTCTGGCAGAGCAAAGCTGATGACTACTCGATAGTTCAGTGTGCCATGATTTACGGCTTAGAATCGGGACTTCAACGACGTTTTGAACGTCATGGAGCATATGAGATGTTCCAGGAGTTGAAGTTAATATTTCAAGCAAATGCCCGGATTGAGAGATATGAAGTCTCCAATAAGTTCTATAGCTGCAAGATGGAGGAGAACAGTTCTGTCAGTGAGCATATACTCAAAATGTCTGGGTATAATAATCACTTGATTCAATTGGGAGTTAATCTTCCAGATGATTGCGTCATTGACAGAATTCTCCAATCACTGCCACCAAGCTACAAGAGCTTCGTGATGAACTATAATATGCAAGGGATGAATAAGACTATTCTCGAGCTCTTCGCAATGCTAAAAGCTGCGGAGGTAGAAATCAAAAAGGAGCATCAAGTGTTGATGGTCAACAAGACCACTAGTTTCAAGAAAAAGGGCAAAGGGAAGAAGAAAGGGAACTTCAAGAAGAACAGCAAGCAAGTTGCTGCTCAAGAGAAGAAACCCAAGTCTGGACCTAAGCCTGAAACTGAGTGCTTCTACTGCAAGCAGACTGGTCACTGGAAGCGGAACTGCCCCAAGTATTTGGCGGATAAGAAGGATGGCAAGGTGAACAAAGGTATATGTGATATACATGTTATTGATGTGTACCTTACTAATGCTCGCAGTAGCACCTGGGTATTTGATACTGGTTCAGTTGCTAATATTTGCAACTCGAAACAGGGACTACGGATTAAGCGAAGATTGGCTAAGGACGAGGTGACGATGCGCGTAGGAAACGGTTCCAAAGTCGATGTGATCGCAGTCGGCACGCTACCTCTACATCTATCTTCGGGATTAATATTAGACCTAAATAATTGTTATTTGGTGTCAGCGTTAAGCATGAACATTATATCTGGATCTTGTTTGATGCGAGACGGTTATTCATTTAAATCGGAGAATAATGGTTGTTCTATTTATATGAGTAATATCTTTTATGGTCATGCACCCTTGAAGAGTGGTCTATTCTTATTGAATCTCGATAGTAGTAACACACATATTCATAATGTTGAAGCCAAAAGATGCAGAGTTGATAATGATAGTACAACCTATTTGTGGCACTGCCGTTTAGGTCATATCGGTGTAAAGCGCATGAAGAAACTCCATACTGATGGACTTTTGTAACCACTTGATTATGAATCACTTGGTACTTGCGAACCGTGCCTCATGGGCAAGATGACTAAAACACCGTTCTCCGGTACTATGGAGAGAGCAACAGATTTGTTGGAAATCATACATACAGATGTATGTGGTCCGATGAATATTGAGGCTCGTGGCGGATATCGTTATTTTCTCACCTTCACAGATGACTTAAGCAGATATGGGTATATCTACTTAATGAAACATAAGTCTGAAACATTTGAAAAGTTCAAAGAATTTCAGAGTGAAGTTGAAAATCATCGTAACAAGAAAATAAAGTTTCTACGATCTGATCGTGGAGGAGAATATTTGAGTTACGAGTTTGGTATACATCTGAAACAATACGGAATAGTTTCGCAACTCACGCCACCCGGAACACCACAGCGTAATGATGTGTCCGAACGTCGTAATCGTACTTTACTAGATATGGTGCGATCTATGATGTCTCTTACTGATTTACCGCTATCGTTTTGGGGTTATGCTTTGGAGATGGCCGCATTCACGTTAAATAGGGCACCATCAAAATCCGTTGAGACGACGCCTTATGAACTATGGTTTGGCAAGAAACCAAAGTTGTCGTTTCTGAAAATTTGGGGCTGCGATGCTTATGTGAAAAAGCTTCAACCTGATAAGCTCGAACCCAAATCGGAGAAATGTGTCTTCATAGGATATCCAAAGGAGACTATTGGATACACCTTCTATCACAGATCCGAAGGCAAGACTTTTGTTTCTAAGTTCGGAAACTTTCTGGAGAAGGAGTTTCTCTCGAAAGAAGTGAGTGGGAGGAAAGTAGAACTTGACGAGGTAACTGTACCTGCTCCCTTATTGGAAAGTAGTGCATCACAGAAAACTGTTTCTGTGACACCTACACCAATTAGTGAGGAAGCTAATGATAATGATCATGAAACTTCAGAACAAGATACTACTGAACCTCGTAGATCAACCAGAGTGAGATCCGCACCAGAGTGATACGGTAATCCTGTTCTGAAAGTCATGCTACTAGATCATGATGAACCTACGAACTATGAAGAAGCGATGGTGAGCCCAGATTCCGCAAAATGGCTTGAAGCCATGAAATCTGAGATGGGATCCATGTATGAGAACAAAGTATGGACTTTGGTTGACTTGCCCAATGATCGGCAAGCAATTGAGAATAAATGGATCTTCAAGAAGAAGACTGACGCCGACGGTAATATTACTGTCTACAAAGCTCGACTTGTCGCAAAAGGGTTTAGGCAAGTTCAAGGGATTGACTACGATGAGACCTTCTCACCCGTAGCGATGCTTAAGTCTGTCTGAATCATGTTAGCAATTGCCGCATTTTATGATTATGAAATTTGGCAGATGGATGTCAAAACTGCATTCCTGAATGGATTTCTGGAAGAAGAGTTGTATATGATGCAACCGGAAGGTTTTGTCGATCCAAAGGGAGCTAACAAAGTGTGCAAGCTCCAGCGATCCATTTATGGACTGGTGCAAGCCTCTCGGAGTTGGAATAAACGCTTTGATAGTGTGATCAAAGCATTTGGTTTTATACAGACTTTTGGAGAAGCCTGTATTTACAAGAAAGTGAGTGGGAGCTCTATAGCTTTTCTGATATTATATGTGGATGACATATTACTGATTGGAAATGATATAGAATTTCTGGATAGCATAAAGGGATACTTGAATAAGAGTTTTTCAATGAAAGACCTCGGTGAAGCTTCTTACATATTAGCCATAAAGATCTATAGAGATAGATCAAGACGTTTAATTGGACTTTCACAAAGCACATACCTTGACAAGATTTTGAAGAAATTCAAAATGGATCAAGCAAAGAAAGGGTTCTTGCCTGTGTTACAAGGTGTGAAGTTGAGTCAGACTCAATGCCCGACCACTGCAGAAGATAGAGAGAAAATGAAAGATGTTCCCTATGCTTCAGCCATAGGCTCTATCATGTATGCAATGCTGTGTACCAGACCTGATGTGTGCCTTACTATAAGTCTAGCAGGGAGGTACCAAAGTAATCCAGGATTGGATCACTGGACAGCGGTTAAGAACATCCTGAAGTACCTGAAAAGGACTAAGGACATGTTTCTCGTATATGGAGGTGACAAAGAGCTAATCATAAACGGTTACGTTGATGCAAGCTTTGACACTGATTCGAATGATTCTAAATCGCAAACCGGATACGTGTTTACATTAAACGGTGGAGCTGTCAGTTGGTGCAGTTCTAAACAGAGCGTTGTAGCAGGATCTACATGTGAAGCGGAGTACATAACTGCTTCGGAAGCAGCAAATGAAGGAGTCTGGATGAAGGAGTTCATATCCGATCTAGGTGTCATACCTAGTGCATCGGGTCCAATGAAAATCTTTTGTGACAATACTGGTGCAATTGCCTTGGCAAAGGAATCCAGATTTCACAAGAGAACCAAGCACATCAAGAGACGCTTCAATTCCATCCGGGATCTAATCCAGGTGGGAGACATAGAGATTTGCAAGATACATACGGATCTGAATGTTGCAGACCCGTTGACTAAGCCTCTTCCACGAGCAAAACATGATCAGCACCAAGGCTCCATGGGTGTTAGAATCATTACTGTGTAATCTAGATTATTGACTCTAGTGCAAGTGGGAGACTGAAGGAAATATGCCCTAGAGGCAATAATAAAGTTATTATTTATTTCCTTATATCATGATAAATGTTTATTATTCATGCTAGAATTGTATTAACCGGAAACATAATACATGTGTGAATACATAGACAAATAGAGTGTCACTAGTATGCCTCTACTTGACTAGCTCGTTAATCAAAGATGGTTATGTTTCCTAACCATGAACAAGGAGTTGTTATTTGATTAACGAGATCACATCATTAGGTGAATGATCTGATTGACATGACCCATTCCATTAGCTTAGCACCCGATCGTTTAGTATGTTGCTATTGCTTTCTTCATGACTTATACATGTTCCTATGACTATGAGATTATGCAACTCCCGTTTGCCGGAGGAACACTTTGTGTGCTACCAAACGTCACAACGTAACTGGGTGATTATAAAGGTGCTCTACAGGTGTCTCCAAAGGTACATGTTGGGTTGGCGTATTTCGAGATTAGGATTTGTCACTCCGATTGTCGGAGAGGTATCTCTGGGCCTCTCGGTAATACACATCACATAAGCCTTGCAAGCATTGCAACTAATGAGTTAGTTGCGAGATGATGTATTACGAAACGAGTAAAGAGACTTGCCGGTAACGAGATTGAACTAGGTATTGAGATACCGACGATCGAATCTCGGGCAAGTAACATACCGATGACAAAGGGAACAACGTATGTTGTTTTGCGGTCTGACCGATAAAGATCTTCGTAGAATATGTAGGAGCAAATATGAGCATCCAGGTTCCGCTATTGGTTATTGACCGGAGACGTGTCTCGGTCATGTCTACATTGTTCTCGAACCCGTAGGGTCCGCACGCTTATGGTTTCGATGATAGTTATATTATGAGTTTATGAGTTTTGATGTACCGAAGTTAGTTCGGAGTCCCGGATGTGATCACGGACATGACGAGGAGTCTCGAAATGGTCGAGATATAAAGATTGATATATTGGACGGCTATATTCGGACACCAGAAGTGTTCCGGGTGATTTCGGAGAAAACCGGAGAGCCGGAGGGTTACCGGAACCCCCCCGGGAGAAGTAATGGGCCATATGGGCCTTAGTGGAGAGAGAGAGAGGGGGGCAGCCAGAGGTGGGCTGCGCGCCTCCTCCCCCTGGTCCGAATTGGACTAGGAGAGGGGGGCGGCGCCCCCCCTTTCCCTCTCCCTCCCCACTTCTTTCCCCCTCCTAGTAGGAGTCCTACTAGGAGGAGGACTCCTCCTGGCGCGCCTATAGGGGCCGGCCGGCCTCCTCCCCTTGCTCCTTTATATACAGGGGCAGGGGGGCACCCCTAGATACACAAGTTGATCCGCGTGATCATATTCTTAACCGTGTGCGGTGCCCCCCTCCACCATAGTCCTCAATAATATTGTAGCGGTGCTTAGGCGAAGCCCTGCGACGGTAGTACATCAAGATCGTCACCACGCCGTCGTGCTGACGGAACTCTTCCCCGACACTTTGCTGGATCGGAGTCCGGGGATTGTCATCGAGCTGAACGTGTGCTAGAACTCGGAGGTGCCGTAGTTTCGGTGCTTGATCGGTCGGGCCGTGGAGACGTACGACTACATCAACCAAACGCTTCCGTTGTCGATCTACAAGGGTACGTAGATCACACTCTCCCCTCTCGTTGCTATGCATCACCATGATCTTGCGTGTGTGTAGGAAATTTTTTGAAATTACTACGTTCCCCAACACGAGGGTACATAGATAATACTCTCACCTCTCATTGCTATGCATCACCATGATCTTGCGTGTGCGTAGGAATTTTTTTGAAATTACTGCGTTCCCCAACAGCTCGTACCTCCTATTGGATTGATACCCTGGTTCTCTAATTGAGAGAAATATTTATCTCTACTTTGCTGCACCACCCTTTCATCTTCAAAAGAAAAAACCAACGCAAGCTCAAGAAATAGCACGGGCCGATGCTGGCAAAGAAACCCTAATTGGGGAGGAGGTGGCTGGGTTACGAGCGTAAGAGTCAGACTGAAAATCGCGTTAAGGGCTTGTTCAAGCTTCATGAGAGCACCTTCAATATGACCGGGAAAATTTGACCCCTAAATGTCTTCCAACGCGACGAAACAAACCCACAAAACAACGTCAACCAGCTTTTCATTTGCCCTTTCGGACAATCACACTTCTTATATTCGTACAAATACATGCACGCCCACCGTATATAAAAAAATCATCCTCAATTTGACAAAAACAAAATAAACCATAATTCAACAATTCATTGCGTGCCAACAGAAATAGATAGGCGATAAAAGAATGAATCAAACACCTCCATTGTTGCACTCGCCGATCCTCTTCTTCAGGTTGATCAATCAACCACTTGTTGCCTTCATCATCCAAGAGGCTATACTCCTCCATTTCTCTCGCAAGCCTTTCTTTCCCTTAAGCTCAATCCTTGCAATGTCGCCTCCTTTTCGAGCTCCCATTTTGCATGTCTCTTGTTTCTTCAAGTCTATGTTCTTCCTCTCAATGTTCAACTTCTCTTTTACCCTTTCCCCATCAAACTCCATCATCTCTCCTTGCACATCTATGAAGAACTTGTGCCTCCCCTCCTTCTTCACCTTGGCAGAAAAATGCCGATCCATGCGATGAATATTTTGCTCGCCGCACCATCACGTGCAACCCTCTTCTTCTCCCTCACGTTTCCCATCACTGTTGATTCCATCTTTGGCATGGTGGATTGTACATTTGCCCCTGTCATCCAATGCAATAGATTGATTGGAGCTAGTGCCATCATTTTTCTTTAACTTTTTGGTGCTATTTTGGAGCTCCTCAATGATGGTTTGCCACTTTGTTTTCTCATTCAATTTCAACCAACAATATGACAAAGTGAATGGCTTCTTCTTGGTTTGTTGGTATAAACTCGCTGCCAAAATTGCATGGCTTTGTACTCCAATGCACTTTGGTTCTGGTCAATTACTTACCGTAACTGATACGTCCGAAACGTATCTACTTTTTCGAAACACGTTTGCTCTTGATTTGGACTCTAATTTGCATGATTTGAATGAAACTAACCCGTACTGACGCTGTTTTCAGCAGAATTGCGATGGTGTTATTTTTGTACAAAAATAAAAGTTCTCGGATTGAGCTGAAAATTTATGGAGATTATTTCCAGAATATATAAAAAATAACGGCGAAGAGAACTACTGGAGGGGGGCCACCCAGGAGCCACGAGCTTAGGGGGCGCCCACACCCGAGGGCGCGCTCTATGAGCTCGTGGGCCCCTCGAGCCTCCGTTTGCCCTAATTCCAACGCTATAAGTACCGTCTCGTGGAGAGAAAAATTAGAGAGAAAGTTACATCGCGTTTTATGATATGGAGAGGGGCTGTTAAACTTTCTTCTTTCTAAAAACTGGAGGCGGCTACTTTCTTGTCTTGGGAGAAAAGAAAAAAAGGAACAAAGGAAACCAAACTAAATCGGGGCTGCTGCCTGGTGGGCGATGGGCATGCGACTGCCAGCAGGAAAAGCATATACGCTTAGAGTATCTCTAGCACTGCCTGGTGAAGTGCATTTTTCCGACCCTTTTATGGGATAGTTCAAAAAGACGGCCCGATCAGGTCCGCTAAAAAGGGCCTGGCCCGTAAATTGTTTAGGGGAGGCCCATAAACCGCTCGCGATTTCGGTATGTATGTCGGCTGCAGGTCGATTTAGGGTTCGCTTCCCGTTTCTCCCCCATCCACCTCCGCCATGAAACCTCTCCTCCGACGAGAAATCCCTAGAACTCCAGCTACGATTTGCGGACCTTAAGACATGTGGTGGCAGGCACTCCCGTTAAGGGGAAGCTCGATGATTGCTTTGAATAAAGGAGATTTGGGTTCACATAAAGACCATCCAGGAGAGAACTTGCCCGTCAAGCCAAAGACTCCAAACCGAAGACATTAGTCTGAGGAAGACCCCGACTTTGAAGACAAGTTCAGGGGCTACTGATGGTGTCCTAGACTAAGGGGTAACAACCTAGTTGGCCCACAGTCCCATCTCATAAGGTCCGAGCTAGCTTATGGTTCGCCCATCTCATAAGGAAAGACTCCGAAAGCCCCGAACCCAGACGTGATCAAGACGGTCTCTGTCAAAGATTTGACATGTACTTCAAGGACTACTTCACCTGTCAGCATGTTTATTCCTAGTTGGCGACCGACCATGTGTATGCCTAGATACCTCCGGTTCCTATATAAACCATGGGGTTCAGTCCATGGAGACAGAATGACTACCTACCTTAGGGTTTAGACACAATATACAATCTCAAGGTAGATCATCATGTACTCGATACTCCATCATCAATACAATCAAAGCGGATGTAGGGTTTTACTTCTTTGAGAGAGCCTGAAGCTGGGTAAATACTGTGTCCCTTGTCTCTTGTTCACCATCGATCCTAAATGCATAGTTCGGGACCCCCTACCCGAGATCCGCCGGTTTTAGTACCGACAATAATCACCCCCTAATAAAAACCAAAGAAAGTAGTACAAAGCGTTGTACTGTGTTCATCCTAAAAAATCTAGTAGTACAAAGCGTAGTACAACACGTGTCAGCTACACTGACACCAAAGTACTTCAAATGCATGAGAGCAGGGATAGCTTAGTACTCCCTCCTTCCGGGTTTATTAGCCCCCCTCTCATTTTGGGCTAAAATTTGACCAATAAATTTAAGTAATAAAATATAAACTATATGTCAAAAAAATTACACCGTCGGAAAGCTCTTTCAAATACAAATCTAACCTTGTACCTTTTGTAGCATATATTTTATATTTTATTTGGAATATGGATGGTCAAATTTTGGCTCAAAATACTAAGGGGCCTAATAAACCCGGACAGAGGTAGCAGTTTTAATTCTTTTATTTAGATACGAGGCCAACAGGGTCTCTTTTCTGCCTGCTATATCAACCCAAACCCGCCACTGAAGAAATCAAAATGAAGGCGGTGACGTCATCAGCTTTGACACCATGCTCAAAAAATCAGCTTTGACACCAGATGCCGTGTCCAGGGTTCTGGAAAACAACGACCTCCTCATCGACATCCTGCTTCCCCACCGCTGTCGTCCGCGCAGCCGTCGTGTGCAGGCGCTGGCTTGGCTTTGTCTCCGACCGTGAGTTTCTGCGCCATTTTCGCGAGCTCCATCCACCCTGTCTCCTTGGCTTCTACCTTCAATCCTTTATGATGAAGGGTTGGTACCCGCCGGTCCAAGCTTCGTCCCGATGCCACCGCCTCAGCCTCCAGAACTCGTCGACGTCATCCATCGCTCAAGTTTTAGCTTGGAGACCTGCCCGAGCGACATGTCATGGACTGCCGAAACGGCAAAGTCCTAACCTTGCTTTAAAGGCAACATAGGGTGGTGGTTAAAATTTACTTATTTGGTAAGAAGCACTTGCCTGATGTTTCTGTTGCTGGATAGACATGAATTTTCTGAACCACAATTGTCTGTTGTGATACCAATAAAACTTCAGTGGACATATATGTTGTGTTCATGGGACTCTATCTAATGTAAACACCTGGACTGGACGCTACCGCTGAACCTGATGGCTGCTGCAACATTAACCATTCCATCACCTGATGTTCTGAATAATTCAATCATCTAATGCCCTGAATAAATCGTTGCTTATTCTGACATCCGTAATGCTGAATAACTCCATCATCCAATGCAACATGAACCATTTGTAATACTGAACCCGATCCAATTGTTCTGAACTTGAACCAATCCCATTGCTGTTAAAACCTGGATTAAATTATTTAGCAATGCATTGTCCAGTCCTTTGTGTATTACTTGCGCGTTATGTGTAGCTCCTGTAATGCAATAATTTACACGCCACTCTGCCTTCAAATATAGGTGTGGTGGTTCAGTAAGGTTTGGGTACCAGCCTGGGCCTGGCTGGTTGTTCATTTCATCCGTTCTTGAAACCGATCTAATCGCCGTCGATCAGTTTGTTACCATGGGAAAAAAAAAACAGACCAGAAAATCCTGCTATACTGGAGTAGAGTTGTGCACTCCACATGGATAACTGCTTTGGGCAATTATGGTTAACCACAAACAGATAAGAAGAAAATGGAGAATTTTTTAGGAGTATAACTGAAAGAAGCGTTTTGAGAATGCTGAAACGCTGTACTGGGTCGAGGGAATGATGAACTTTGTTGATAAGAGAAGAACTGCAGTTGGAATAGTGATTTTTCATATAACAAGAAACATGCTCATATATGCATCCAGCGGCTGGATGAACCGACACTGCTGGTAGAATTCAATCTTATATGACGGATCCGTCTGACAGGTATTAAACTTCAAATTAAACAATGGTAGGGAGAAAGAGGAAAATTAAGAACACGAGGCAACAGAAAGTCTCAAACAACAAAACAAATATGAAATTATAATTGTTTTTTACCTAATATAATGTCAAATATGTAAGTACAAAAATAGACACCAAAGATGTGGCTCATGCATTTCGTGGGCTGCTGTGCTAGTTTAGGACAAATAAGCATACACCCACGCTCATGAATCATGACACATTATCGTTACATTCAGACACCCCTATTGGCTGTATAGAAATGAACTCGCGTTTTTTTAACACAAACAGATATACGAGCATAATCAAGTTCACACACAAAGCAGAATCATAGTAGAGCTTGAATGAATGGATGAAGCAATCCTTGCTGACCACATTGTAAGGTTGAAATCAAGGAACCATAGATTCACTCCTGATTAGCATAATTCCCATATTCCATTGGTATCAATGAAGTTTGGATGTGCTTCTATGGCTTGTA
The DNA here is from genome assembly GCF_003073215.2 of Triticum urartu. Taxonomy (NCBI): domain Eukaryota; kingdom Viridiplantae; phylum Streptophyta; class Magnoliopsida; order Poales; family Poaceae; genus Triticum; species Triticum urartu. The sequence continues at coordinate 26,943,935 of NC_053022.1, forward strand.
TCACTTGATCTGGTAGCCTGACACCATCATTGAACACCATTTCCTTCAACTTGGGAAGGTTGTTGATTCCCGACAGAGACACTATCCCATCGATGAGCCAGGTGATGTTTTCAAGCTTAGGAGCTTCTCCAAGTTCAAAGTTGATGTCGGTGATGCCGCCCCCCTCAACGACAAGATACTTGAGATTTTGGAACCCATCAGTCTGGATTATAAGCTTTCCCTCAGTGTGTAAATTAACATGCTGGAGCCTGAGGCCGCGTAGGTTGGGCAAATCTGCGAGGGATTCCATATCATTGTGGTCTAACGAGGTGTTATGAAGAGTTACCTCAGCAAGTTTGTGGCAGCCTCTTGCGAACAATGGGAGAAGATGCCCATACATCGTGACTCCACTGATGCTCAGGATTTCGAGAAGCTTGGGTGTGTTTTTACAGTGTGCACTGATAGCATCGGCTACAGGTACGTCAGGAGGAGTAGCAGCCTGCCTGGTAGGCGGAGGCTTGATCTCGATCGACAAAGACCGAAGGCACTCATTCAGATCGCTAATCCCTTGGAGTAAGTTCTCAAGTTGAGCTTTCCAATCATAAATGGTCACACCAAGAACCCTTAGTTGCCATAGCTGGCCAATCTCTCTCAGCTCTGTAGCATGATGTTTCGAAGCCTGTACATGGGACAGCACTTCCAGGTCCATCATTTTTCTGACCTTGTGAGGCATCTGGACAGTGGAAAGTGTGCTAGCATCACAACCACCAGTGCCGGTGTGACCAGCCAGCAGACGCTTTAGCTTCAGTAGCATGAGCAGTTTTGTGGCGCAGGCATTCATAGGAGTGTGCCGAATGTCCAACACCTCCAGCTGCTGGAGCATGTTGATCTCCTTCGGCAGCTGAGTGACATCTGTGTTCCTTAGGCTCAGATACTTGAGCAGTATTAATGAGGTGCACACATTCCTGAGCCATCGTTGGTTATCCCTAAGGGATGGACAACCTTCCAGATCCAGGACCTTGACGAGATTTAACTGAGATGATGCTCGGGATGGTTGCTTCAAGAAGTTGAGGATGCTATCCGAGGGACGGAGCCGGATGTTGCTGAGAACGGAGAAGTGGCGAGCCAGGTGCCAAGATAGGCGTGTGTCCAGAATGTGTTCTTTCCTGGCCATCCTAGTGATGAAGTTGTACACTAGTGGATGCAACGTAATGCTCTTGACCTTCCCTGCAGTACCAATGTCGCAAGGACAGAGAAGCCATAGGTCGGCAAGTACCTCAAAACAATGCTCGGCCTGACTGACTGAACTGGGCCAGTCTTGTCTAGTTATCAGTCCTTCCGCAACCCACCGCCCAATTAACCTTGTCCGGTTTATCTTCTCGTCTTTATGGAAGATGGCTAGGTACAGCAAGCAGGTCTTGTATTCCCTAGGCAGATCATTGTACGAGAACTTGATCATCTTGTAGCCATTGGTCTCCACGGATCCTTCAAACACGAGGCTGTTGCTCAATTTGTCCAGTTCTTCTCTGCTCCTCATTGGATTGGCAAACAGAGCATGGATGAACATCTTTATGCAGAACTCATCCACCCTACATTTCTCCAAGATCTCATGGTAGATTTCAGCGCTGTACTTCTCGTCATCATTCACATGCCGATTTGTAAGTTGGAGTGCTGTTTCGCGATAGTATTCAATAGAAGAGTATATGATGGGTTCTGTCCCATAGCAAAACTCGTTGGCCCTCTGCATGTATTTTGTGGTAACTACCACTGCCATTGAACTGCAACCCAAATCTCGCAAGGCCTTTGAAGTCTCATCCCATTTGTAGCCAGAGGCATTGTGGAGAACGACCAGTGTCCTTGTACCCTGCAGATGCTCTCTAACCCTCCCCATGGTTTCTTGAATTAACAGATGCTCTTTGATCCTCTCCAGGACATGTTCAATCATCTCCCTGCAGTCCTCCTCGCCTGCCAACAGCTGGTCTTGGCCTGATTCTCCCATTGATTTATCTAGCTGATGAAGTGACACTGGCAGCAGCAGCTCCGGAGTGATCTGCACATGAATCTTCAACGTGATGTCTTTAATATTTTTCACGATATGATCCTCGCCGGCTTGCTTATTTGTGGCTACTTTTGCCTGTGTGGTGTGCTGCTTGGGAAGCAGCTCCTGTAGGATGGCTATGTATTGGCGATGCTCAACACCAATCCTGCAGGAACTCGATTCACCCGTTGATTCCAGATACCTTTTCATCTTATCCACTGTCTCGTCAAGGATCTTTTCCTGGGTTTGACTTTGATCCTCACCGGCAGTTGCATCCTGGAGCAGCACCCCCAAGATGCCACAGAGTACTGCTAAGGGTTCAACCGGGTAACCTTTATTACCAGCTTTCTCCAGGTACTCTTCGATCTTCTCCTCGATTTTCCTAATCTTCTTGTCGATAGCTTCCTCACCAAATTCTTCGACGGATTTGTTGGATTCCTCTTCAAGGTTCTCCAAGATATCACCAAGAAAATCCCAGGGTTCTTGCAGGCAAGACCGGTCATATAGAGAGAAGATGTGGTCGAATTTTTCCTTAACGGCAACATGAGATAAAGCTTCATTTGGTATTTCGTTTCCATCCTCTTCATCTGGTGCTGCAATGGCAATGGCTTGGAATGGACCATCCTCTTGTTGTTGTTCAAGCCAGCGGACTAGCTTTTCAGTGCACTTGTCAGAAATGCGAGGCTCGGAAAAGGCTTGCTCCCTTCGTGGATCATCACTTATCATCCGGTAGTAGTCTTCTTCGAAGTCATGGTCTCCTTCGGCTACAACTGCCCTAGTAGCTTGGAACAATGTTGATGACGACGACGCCTCCATCAGCTTTTGGTCGAAGTCCAGCTTCGCCGGGACCTCAACGCCGTACCTGAGCCGCCGCTCCCCAACATCACGAGCCCGGGCTTTGAGGTCGCGCAGCTGGGTGGCTGCGAGGTGCTGAGCGAGCGTCTTCTTCACGAACCAAGGCACCCACCACACGTAACCCAGCAGTATTCCTCTGGCACGGTAGACTGCCGGATTGCCGCGCCGTAGGTAGACATCGATGCAGTTGCTGCAGTCATGAGCGAGGTCGCGGACCTGCTTCATCCACGTGCGGACCTGCTCGTCGTGCTCCCCGCTGCGGGGCGTCTTCCTGGCGAGGTGCAGGAGGAAGCTGTTCATGCTCTCCATCTCCTCTTTGATGAACTGCACATCGCCACGGACGCCGCCTAGTAACTTAGCCTCGTCATGGATGACGCCAAGCAGCGAGCGGACGGCGCCCCCGGCGAGCTCAGCCATCACTGGAACTCAACTCGATCGGAGAGTCTCCACCGGTGCGACCGTGATTATGCGCTGGCTTATCTTAGCATGGCGCATGCGCATATGTGGATCATGGATACCATACCTGACAGGATGCAGTGGGTGAGACACAAATTAATACTAGGATTCTTGTGATGTGGTGGACACAAAAATGAGCTAGCAAGTCTACATCAGTCTTTTCTATACCACTCCAGCTGCAGTTTTTTATCATCACAATACTTCATTACGTTGCATCAAGCAGAGCTTAAGAAAGTGTTAGGGAAGTCAAGCACTTTCATACCTTAGGTGGAAGTCAAGCGCTACAGCAAATTAATGCACATTGGAGACCTTCTCAAGAGCAGCTTTGCGTGGCCTTGAGGTCCATGACCCCCTTCTTAACAGTATCCTTCTCCCTCTGCTTCGAGGTTGTACTCCTTGAGGAGCAGCTCGCTCAGCTCGGGGAGGACCGGATGCCCAAGCCCAACGCCCCCCCTCTCTCTTTCTCTCAGTCTCTCAGGCCGGCCTGCTCGATAGATTCTTGTTTCTGATTTGCCTCTTCCACCTGTATATCACGGTGCAGTTAAGAGTAGCATTACCAGAGCAGCAGCCAGGGATCTGGAGAAGAAGATGGATGTAAAAATTAAGGAAATTACCCGGGAAATGAGGCAGCAGAATGATCCACCAACACCGATCCAAATGGCAGACTAGCTAAGGAAGAACAGCAAGAAGAAGAAGTATGCAGGAGAGGCTTAAGAATTAGGTGCAAGGAAAATGTAGTTACTCACTCCACCAGTGAGGAGTCAAGCGCTGCAGGAAATTTAATGCTCAGTGAGCCTTAAGTTTTCACAGACTCAGACTATGCTCCACCCTCAGCCAACATTAATCAGACCATGGATGGGTCCTATGTACCATATGATACACACAGTTACACACTGTGCATCAATGTTCTGGTCCATCACATTAACTACACTTTCTGTGTCTATATAGGACAGATGATGGTCATACAGCCGATTTTTTATTTATTTTCTATTATCAGGAATTATTCGTGCCATTCGAGAAAATATGTTTAGAGGAAGATTTGCATGAGAAAACTGAGACAAAATAAAATATAATCATACTTCACAGAGGGGGTGTAAGTGCAGGTAGATGAACAACACCATAGGTTTAACCGCAAATCAAATCCTTTTAGAGCCGGTACTCAATCAAATGTTCCAAGTGAGAAAAATCCAAGGTAGGGAGCTAGGAAGGCAGGAGGAAAGCAGTCTCTGCCGTTCACCCTGCGCAGTGAGTCCGGGCAGGCATGAGGAAAGGAGTGGATGAGAGTCTGTGCCGTTCACACTGCGCAGTGAGTCCGGGCATGCAGCATGTGCCTACACAGTAGGAGCAGTACGGGACAAGAATTGAAGGGAGAACGAATTAAATGCATGGACCAGGCCGGAGGAGGATTCTTTGAGCTTATTTCAACTACGAGGAGTTAAAGTAATTTCGAATGTGATAATCCGATAAAATTTCAGATGTTGAGTTAAACATACACTAATATGAAAGGTCATTCATTAGGATGTAAAAGAAAATACCTCTTCTGTTCTCTCGTGCAGTGAACATGATATGATGGGGTTGCACGTTCTGACAAGTTCCAAAGTTGCACATACGGATTATACTACGTACCAATTTTTAATCAGGATGAATATGCATGACATTCTAGTCAAGTCTTTCCACAAGATTTGCATGTCAGACTTGACCAGCGGATCCAAGGCTAACTAAGCTAGGTGTCAATTAATTAGAATTGCAACTAATTAAGAGAGTTTACGATAGTGCTCACTCCATTTGTAGCGAGTCTAGTGACCAAGTGAAATTCCTCTTTGGCTTGAGCTTGGGGATCGTTCTCTTTTTTTTTGTAGGAATAAAGCCCCAGATTACAAGTAAAATGCTACAAAAGTACCACCAGCCTGCAAAAAAAAGGCAGCATATAATTGAAGGATGGCTACGTGATAAATAGGAAATACATATGCATTGCTACATGCATTCCGCAACAGATGGAAAAACAGGTCTCAACTTTAGTATGCTTGGTGAAAGAGAGGCCCATCAATTCAGTATACACAAATTATAAGGTAGCAGAATGTAGAGTACAAGTAGATTACGAGATGCAGAGTTGTACCATATGCAATAAAGTGATGTCTGGGGATTGTAATAAGCTCTATGTCAGAGCGTAAACAGTTCGGTCAAAACCGATTGGAAGCTCTTCAGAAATCAAGCAAGCAAGCATGCCACAGGAATTGGCTAGAGGAATTAATGGAACCACAGAGTATGCTTGGTCAGTGTCATCTAAACATGTCCATACTTGAACAGCCTAGCTTTACTAATTCTGGCATTGGATAATTCATCAACCAATTGGAGGTTGTTTCAGGCTTGCCGCAGGACCACCAATCCGATCCATCAGGAGTGTCGCCATGTAAGAAGGCATTTCAGCAAACAGGACATGTGCGTGAGAAGAAAAGCACCGTGCGAAGAAGACAAGGGAAGTGTACCAGTCGGTTCGGAGAAGGGGGTGAAGAGGCAGCCACCAGCGTTCCATCGGGAAGGAAGAGAGAGACTGACGCACCGTCGCCGGCCCGAGGTCGGCGGCGGGCGTCGCCGCGACGGAGGTGGAAGGCGACCGCGCGGGAGTCCTCCCATGGAAATGAAGAGCAGAGGTCGACGTTCGCGCCGCGTGGGGATTGAGCTTGGGTGGGCTGTCGGCCTGTCGCCGAGTCGCGGTGGGGAAGAGAGTGCTTCACTTCCTCAGCCCAGTCTCGTTTGCATCCGCCCTGAATCAAAAATCAAAATAAATACTAGGAAATTTTAAAATTCAATGCATGGTAGACAATTTGACCGTGAGGTCCATTTCAATTTTCGGATCATTTGGACATCTGAACAGCTCTTGACAAAAAAAGACAAATTTGAAGTTTATAAAAAAGTTCAGTGTTCATGTATTGTTCTGACCCGATTTGTCCCTTTGCTAAGAGCTCCTACGTCTAAATGATCTGAAAATTGAAGCGGACCTCATGCAGCAAATAATATATCATGCAATTTTTTTTGGAATTTTTAGAATTATCTGAGTTTTTTGTGAATTATTTTTTGACTAGATGCAGATGAGTCTGGGCACCGAATCTCTGCACTCCTATCTATGTATCAACTACCCCTATAAAAACACGAAGTGCGGAGATCCAAATCTATCCTATCCATCCATAAAATCCTACAGTCAAAAGTCATCCAATCTTTAGCGCTAATTGCAATTAGTGCCGACGCAGCTCTCCCGCGTCCCCGCCTCTCAAGAAAAAAACCACCCCTCGCTTGACACGACTCCCATGCGCATGACCACGTCACGCACGTGAATGGTTTTGGACATGACGCCATTGTGGGCGTGTTCAAGGGTCGTGAGAGCATCTACGGTATGACCTAGCAAATTTGACCACCTAAATATTTATGCAACGGGATGAACTCACAAACAGTGTCAACCATCTTTTTATTTGCCTTTTTAGACAACCACACTTCTCATATTCTTACAAATACATGCACGTCTACCATATACCACAAATTCATCCTCAATTCGACAAAACTAAAATAAACCATAATTCAACAATTCATTACATGCCAACAAAAAATTCAACAGATGATACTAGTTCAACATTTTTTATAAATTGTTCAACTTTTTTTAATACTTCCTCAATATTTTTTAAATACTTGTTCAACATTTTTTGATACTTATTCAATATTTTTTAAATACTTGTTCAATAATTTTTAAATACTCGTTCAACATTTTTCAAATGTGTTTTTGAAGAGTGTTTTTGTTATTCTTCATGTTGAAAAATGTTGAACAAGTATTTGAAAAATATTGAACAAGTATTGAAATGTTAAATAAGTATTTGAAAAATGTTGAATAAGCGCTCGAACAATGTTGAATGCGTATACAAAAAATGTGAATCGCATATTAAGAAAATGTTTTTTGACATATATAAAAATGTAGAGGGAAAATAAAAATCGACATAAGAAAAAGCAAAAAATGGAGAAGAAAAAGGGAAACCAAACAAAGACAAAAGAAAAGGGGAAAAATAAAAACACGAAGAAAACCGAGAAAAATTGAAGAAAAAGAAAAAAAAAGAACAGGAAAAGAAAGTAAACAGGGTAAAACCCAACTCATTTTCCTTCTAGTAGGACGCGTTCTACATGGTGTACAACAAGTTGATTGTGGCGTGGTGGTTAGCAGCTCTGGGAAGATACGTCGCTGTAGGACCATTTAACTCAGTATATTTCAAAAAATATGCCCCATAGTGGACCAGTCCGATACTGTAGCGATCGGCACGATAGTTTCCCCTCTCCTCACTTAAGGCGAAAATAGGGGTGCCCGTTTGATCCGGTCTCGCTTAAGGGAGCCCCTATTTGACATTCTTTGCGTCAAATTGGCGGCGGATCACACAGGAGAGAGCGAGACTGGGCTGGCCCATCGAGAGGTACAGCAGGACAGAAAAAAGATAGCAAAAACCACTGTGACGACCGCGCAACATAAAGAACTAGTACTAGCATAGAAACTGCTGCTCCACTATAGCGAATTTGAATAAGTTAATGTAACGACCTAGAAATAGTTACTGCAGTGATAGTTTTTTTCAAGTATACTTCTTTTAAAGTGTGTAATTTGAAAATGTGCAAACAGTTTTTGTATTTCTGAACAATTTTTGGCAAAAGGAAGTTTTTTTTGAACGTGTGTACAAACATGGAATTCTGAACAAATTTTGAAACCACGAACATTTTTTGAATTCTTAAAAAATTATTTGAAAAGAAATAATTCATGAAATTCCAAACTAAAATTCATAACTACGAGCATTTTTAGAATTTATGAACAAAAATTGAAAAATATTTCTAAATGTTGGAACTTTTCATCAAATACCGAACAAATTGTTGGAACCACAAATATTTCTAAATTTTGTGAACATTTTTTGAATTCTAATTGTTTTTTTCAAGAATGTGATCTTTTTTTGAATTTGTGAACAAATTTGAAATCATGACATTTTTTGAATTGTAATTGTTTTTAAAAGAACTTGATATTTTTGAATTTGTGAACACATTTTAAAAATATGAACATTTTTTAAACTCCTGTAAATTTTCTGAATTTTTGAACAAAATTTTAAAAACAGGAACATTTTTTAAAAATTCTTTCACATTTTTCGAAACGTGAACATTTTTTGTATGTCTGAATTTTTTTATCAGAGGAATATTTTTGGAAAATATGAACTAAATTTGAAAGTTTGGAACAAAACAAAGTATAAAAGTAAATTTGAAAAATGCAAAAACAAAAAATAAATAGAAAAGAAAAAACAGATTAATTCAAATAAATAAAACAAAAAAATGAAAAATAAAAAGAAAAACCAGGAAAAAAACTGCTTCCCAAAACCAGTCCCGAACCTTCACAAAACTGGTCCTCTCGAACGCACAGATTGGCTGGCCCATTCGATCGATATCTGTGTCTAGGTCGTCAATCTGCCGCAGAACGCGGCAGATAGTATTTTCTCTCGCTTAATGCGAGACATACGGGCGCACCGTTTGGGAGGAACATCCTATCTGCCGCTCGTTGCCGCACGTTGGCGGAGGTTCGCACAGGCCGAGGCGGGTAGCGCAAGTGGGCCAGTCCAGTCGACGTTACTCTAGCGAGCGGTGCACAATTTGCAAAATAGGCTCTGCGAAATTTTAAGAACTAATCACAATGGCATATCCGAACCAAAAACGTTGAACACTTATTTAAAATTCTGAATTTTTTGACAAACGCAAACAATCGGGTATGTGGAATTTTTTTAAAAAGTGATTTATTAAATTCCTTTTTTTGAATTTTGGAACACTTTTTCGAAAACGTGAACAAAATTCCGAATTTCTATATGAAAAACATGAATAAATTAGAAAATTTGAACCATTTTTTAAAAAACATGAACAAAATATAGAAATGTCGAAATTTTTTTAAAGAAGTGAACCAAATTTGGAAAAGGTGAGCAAAATTCTGAAATTCTACACAAAAAACGTGCACAATTTTTTAAAGAGTTTAAAATCTTCAAAATTTCTATTTGTTCTTTGTACAAGTGAACTATTTTGAAAAGCCTGACCAAAATATTGAAATTCTGAACAATTTTTCAAAACATGAAAAAGTTGAAAAAATGGACAACTTTTGAAAAGGTGAATAAGATTCCTAATTCTATATAATAGCATGGACAGTTTTTGAAAACATGAACGAATTTCGAATTTGCGAACATTTTTGGAAAATGTGAACAAGAACTGAAAAATATTGTAAAAACATGAACAAAATATTGAAATTTATAAAAAAATTCAATAAAGGGAACTAAAGTTTTGAATCCAAACTTTTTTTAAAAAGTGAACAAAATTTTAGCAAAAATTGAAATTCCAAACATTTTTATGAACTCTTCGAAATTAGGAAAAAGCAAAAGAGTAACAAAAAAATAATAAAAAGAAATAGGAAAAAAAATAAGGAACAATAAAACAGAAAAGCCGGAAAAATCCAGAAATAGAAACCAAACCAACAAGGGAAAACCTGGTCCAGGAACCTTCTAGAAGGTTCCCAAAACCAGTAGAAATAGTGTACAGAAACAATAAGCTTCGCTAGAAATTGGGCGAGGTCCACTGCGTCGTTCGCCCGAGCAACCCTGTGCGAAACGACGACATTACGACACAGTGAGCGACGTAGGGTTTTCCCGTTTCAGACGTCTTAACTTTCCCCAACAATTAATGTAGCCATTGGGCCCGCGGGATATTCGGGAGCTCAAACCGCTAAAGGCAGACCAACCCTCTCTCTGGCCCAGGGGCGATGGGTCATGCGTGGTCTGACACCCTGGTAGCAGGGGTACTACCTTCGTCCTGGTTTATTGGTCCCCTTTGTAATTTGTGCCAAATTTTGATCAAGGATTTAACTATCAAAATGTTAGTGCATGTCAACAAAAATTATATTGTTAGATTCATATTTAAACATAATTTTTAATGATATAATTTTTTGGTGACATGCAAGAACATTTTGTTAGTTAAATCTACAGTCAAAATTTGGCATGAAATACAATAGACCAATAAATCAGGACAGAGGTAGTATGTTGCAAAGTATGGATTCGAGCATTTCAATCGTATCGGGGCATTCTCCATCCATGAGCCATTGACTGAGTGGATCATGGAAAAAATTAACCCACATTTCAGAATTAATATTGACAAGACAATTGTTTTCACCAAGCCCCTTGTTTAGAAAATTTTAGGTGTACCTACAAGGGGAAGATCTTTTGTACTGCACTAGTAAGCATGCACGCGCAACACACGTTTCAAACATAAAACAGGTGAATTCACATAATATAAAAAATAAGCATTTTAAAAAATATAAATCAAATGGATACACAATGTTTGATGTCGCTCAAATTGTATTTTCAAAAGCGAGACACAGTAGTGGTTATGTTGCTGCATAGAGTAATAGCAGGAAAATATTCTCATTTAAATAAAATAAGCAATTATTTATTAATGCAGTAATATAAGCATGTAGTATAGTCTTCTCTTCGAGTGTAGCCAGGGAAAAAAAGTATAAACTGCCTTACGGTGCAATTATATTGTTCAAGTTGCTTAATTCTCGAATCTTATTTTATTCTACTAATCTGCATAGCAAAATATATATTTGTACTAATTTGGATCAAATTATATATATATTTTTGGTTGTGTGGACTGCCAAAATTATATAGCTACTTACTATGGATAATAGGAAATAGAAGATGATATGTGACTACAACGACTTCTATATGAAATAAAGATGATTTACAAGAACTAATTGAAATGTAAAAGGGCTAAAAGAAATCCAATAATTATCATGATAGAAAATATTTATCCGGTTTTGTATGTGTTTATGCGTTGGCAACCATACTAACTTACAATGATGTAAGACGCTTTGTACGTATAGAAACTGAAATGAGTTATGAAGAAAAATAAAGATGGAAGGAAAACTATTCTAGAGTATTTGTCAAGCTTAACCTTATCAAGATTTCAGGTCAGCTTCTAAATTACAAAAAAATGATGAATTCTCAAATAAGAAAGAGCCAACAATTTGCAACATGCTACAAAACTGGTGAAGATAGAAAGCATTCATCCTCTTTTTCCTTGTTGTAAGAAGTAGCTTCAGTATACATTTGTAACTGTGTAATACCTGATCTGGAAAAAGTTGTTCATTATTATTATTGAAAGAAAGAGGCGCGCAGATAAAGAAAGAGAGGCGGTGCAAATAAGGCCTTAAACAATGTGTGACCCGTTTTATATGTATAGAATCATGTAACTGAAATAGTAGTGCATATTCAATATCTTGCCTCCTACTGAATCTTACATAATTTACTGGATTGCTATGCAATTATGTTAAAGTGACGCGTGTAAAGTTTTCTCTAAGAATGAATCATATATTCTGATTTCCAACCTATCCCTGGAGATAGTGCCTAGGCAGGTGCAACCCACCTTAATTCCAGGTAAAGCAACGTCATACGTAAAACACACACTGATCAAATAGCACAAATAAGGCAATTCTAATCAAGGGGATGGCGTTACCTCTTGATACGGTCCAGTTTAATGCATATGGTGGTACGAAGTAAAGCCCAAGGAAGCCGACATGAACATGAGAAGTAATCATGGGAAATAGACTCTGCATCTTGACTTCTTCAGTATCCCTCTTGATCCTACTTTGTAAGACAAGATTGCTGCATTCTTATGTACGTGCCATATATAATTACACATTTTCAGTACAGCAATCGGCAACCTAAGATAATCCCAAATCTATAATTCTAGATTGCTTGAAGCCCCACGATTCTTATTTAATATGTAATGCACGTGCACACATTGAACAGACACTTTGTCGGCGTGGGTGCTGCGAACGAAGCTGAAGTCAACGCGAATGCCGATGGTTGCCGGAGAGCATGCCCTGGACGTGGATGGAGTCGTCGCAGTAGCAGCAGAAGAGCGCCTGGCCTCCAAACAGAAGACGATGGCGGCGATAGCACGTGTGTTCCCGGAGGAAGACGAAGCTCCTCGCGCTTCCCCCATCGTGGCTAGCGTGCATGATGGCGGCAGGCGGCTTGCGATTAGCTTCCTAATAGGATGGATGTATCCGATATAAGTTTTTTAATAGGATGGATTTGTCTGAGATTAGTTTCCTAATAGGATGGATGCACTTTGATTTAGTTTCCTAGAATAGGATGCACCCGTGATTATTAGTTTCCTAATTGCTCAGGCGTGGAGTTTCATATTTTCCTCCATGGTGGAGTACGGTCAGTCAATGTAAATTGCTAAGTGCACACAGAAAATGGTTTAGGTTAAGGCTAACCGTTAGATTGATTTTAGTGGGCCTAATCGTGCGGTGGTATTGGATCTGTGTACGCTTTGTGAGGTGTGCTTAAAGAAGTTTTTATTTGATTGTTTAATAGTAATATAGAAGTATAGATGGGCAGAAGTCAGACAAAATCAAAGTACTACAAGATCTGTACTTAAAGAACGGACTAAGGGCAACCATCCCCCACTGTGTCAGTTTGCTTAAGAATAACGAGGACAAGGAGTCCTTCACGAAGACATTCCTTATTTTATTTTTTTGAAAGGAACACAGTTGCGTTACATTACATGGCATTACTGGGCAACTCACCAGCTACAACGTCTAATACAGATTTCACAAGACCATGCCATGCGCGGCTAACATGTGCGCAGCTTGGTTACAAGACCTCGGACAGTGTCTAATACATAAATCAGACATGCTAGCTCTCAACTGAAACTTTATTTCTCTAAACGCAGCACCTAGTGCAGATAAATCGTAGTCTCAAGGGGCGACGGCAGGAGCTGCTTCCCTCGGTGGTGGCGTGGGGGGCCGTTCGGGCGCTCCTATGGTGGTCGTGGTAGATCTGTTTCAGATCTGACCGCCGGTGCCTCGGGCGGCGCGGGGATCTCGGGGCGGCAGCCTCGATCGGTGGCGCGCGGTGCGACCTGCCTGGCGGGCGGCACCCGCGGGTGCAGATGGGGGCCTTCCACGGCTGCGTGGGCGGCGTGGAGGCGGCAGCGCTGCGGCGGCTCCTCGATGGCCGACCGGAGTTTCATGGGAGGCGTTGTCTCCGACTCGATCTACTCCGGTTCATGCTGGCTACAGTGGTGACTACGGTCGACGCCAATACTGCTTGGATGGATCTGGCGGGTGGGCATGGATCCCGGGGAAACTCCAGGCCGGCGTGGCGGCTGCACCAAAGTCGACGCCCTCGGCGCCAATTCCCTTCCTGGAGGCTTCGGTGTGGATCATACGCCCCCCACCTCTGCCATGAGCGCATGCGAAAACCTCTGTTCCTCTGTTTGGGCGACGGTGGCACTTTGGTGTCCTATTCCTTCCTGAAGGCGTCGGCCAAGGACTGCTCAGCGTGGTGGAGTTGCTGGTAGTTCGGAGTCGACGCGAGATGGCATTTAGGTGGAGCGGTGTGGCATCAACAGTATCATCGACGGTGGGTCTCGGCGGCATGGCGCAGTGGAGACTCGGCGTCCGATGCGCGGAGATGGACTCGCGCAGGAGGAAGAAGTTGTCTGGCATCGTGGTGGCGTCGACGGTAGCTAGACCGTGCAAAGTAGATGCAGCAGTACAGCTCTGAAGATGGATTGGTGGCAAGTAGCTGCGGCGGCCTCATACCCGGCAGGCATCCGTGGTTGAGGAGCACGCCCGACTGGTGGGTGCCCATACCCGGCATGCGTCCTGTTTGGGACCTCAGGTCTTAGATGTTAGGTCTGGCTGCAATGTCTGTTTGGTATTAGGCCCAGGCTATCAGCGCCCCTTCATCAATTGGATAGGTGTAGCGACAGTTCTTGCTTAGACGGTGGCTTTAATTTTACTGTTGTATGACTTTATAAGGTCTTGTGAAAATAATTAATAAAGTGACCGTATGCATCGCCCAGATACAGAGGCCGGGGGTCATCCTCCTTTTCTAAAAAAATGATAAATCGTAGTCTTCCGAAGTGACGGCTTGCTTTAGTGAAACTGAATCAGTTTCAAACATCACTCGGCCACATCCTAGTTGGTTTGCTGTGTTGACAACGTGTAACATCGCCAAAACTTCAGCATGAAGAGCATCAGATACATATTCCAGGTTTCCTGCCCCTGCGGCCATTAGCCCGCCTTCATGGTTTTCAATGGTGAAACCCCAGCCTCCAGAGAGAGTCTCCAGTCGGAAGCACCATCTGTGTTGATCTTCAAAATGTCCGCCGGGGTGGTGTCCATCTCAACGTTGTATCCTTCATGTCACCTCTATTCTTCTGCATCAAATTCATAGCATTGGCAAGATCATGGTTAATTGAGAAAGATATTTCATCATTTGTCTCTATGGCATCTCCAGCATTAGCTTTGTTCCTCTGATGCCACCATAACCAGAGGAGAAGGCATGTTTCAAGTTTTTCTTCCTCATTTAGACTAACAATGCCCTCCATAAAATTAAATTACTTGAGCATGCAAGTAGTTGGAGCCTGAGATATTCAAGCTGAACTTGCCTCCAAATGGCTCTCACTGTTTTGCACTTGAGGAAACAATGGCCTTCATCCTCATCATATCTATGAGACATAGGGCAGAGGGTATCAATTTTCATACCTCTATGCTGCAGTTTGTGCGTAGCGGTAGACTGCAGTTTGTTAGCCACCAAAGGAAGTGTAGCACTTTTTTGGCAGTGTCAGTGTCCATAAGTTTGTTAGCAGGACGTCCCTTCTTATTGCACTTGCCGCAGTGCTCACCCCCACTACTGGGAATACAATAGACCTTGACTACCTGTGGGCCTTCCGAGATATGTCAAAGGTGCAGGATCTGGATTGGGCTGGCCATATCACGGAGCATCTGATGGACGAGGTTCACAAATTTCAGTACAAGTCTAGGGTGGAAAAGATGAGAGACTTCTTGGTTGGTGGGTGCTTGCCTTTGCTCACGGTATGGCCTCTCCAGCTCTCCTATTTCCCCTCCTATTGCATATAGTGCACTGATGACATGTCTTTGATATTGCTGCTGGCATTTCTTTTTCTGATGTTGTCATTATTAATGTAGTGGCATTTCTTTGCAGTTATAACTTATTAGTTCTTACAGTTTGTTTGATTTTGTTGATGCCACAGTTATGGAAATGGTGTGCTGCAATTGAACTCATAAGCAGTTAATATTGCAATCTGATTTTATTGTTGGCAACTTGGCATTTCTTTATTGATGCACATTTATTATACAGGGGATGCTGCTGTTATGTTCAGTTCATACTACATATTGTATACATACTTTCTTCGGCTAGTGCTCTTGTTTAAATACGTAGTCTATGGAATTATATATGCCATCCTTTTCAATGTCACTTTTCCCCCCAAGAATGTTTATACTTTTATATGCACGTATCTTGTTCCATCTCTGTTTTTTTGTAGATTGCTTACATGGATCACCTATATCCCTGGAAGGCGAATTGTAGACCGTGAAATTAACTACTCCAGTGCCCAGGATCTGCCACGTTTCTAAGGATGATTCCCAATTTGCCGCGATTGCTGACCTGCATCGTCAACATTTCAAGTTTGCCACATTTGGGATACTTCCTGTATGTCGTCTTCTCCACCTTTTTCACTCTGTAGTTTGTGTTTACAGCATACAACGTTTTAGCAGTGTTTGATCTTTTTCCATCCTTATTATTGTGGGTATTATGCAGTTCCATGAAAGAACGCCTAAGCGAGACAGAGGTAGCAGAAAATGCTCTTCATATTCTCTCAAAGGATCATCAAGTCTTATCAGGGCAATGGGAACTTGTAGAAGTACACGATGAAAAAAAATAGATGAATGTGTAAAAGAAGCTGAACCTGAAATCATTGGGTTTGCAGAAGCGATGATCATTCCCCTTCTGGAAGAACTTATTGGCTTGAATGAAGGTAATGCTGAACAAATGAGTACAGACTATTTTCATATTTTAAGGAGCTCCATCATGATACCATACAATTATCAGGAATTTAAAAAATTGCTAGGTCTGAAAGGAGAAGTTCTAGCCATTGTAGGACTACTGCTGGAAAGGTTGCACTGAGACCCTCTTCATCTGAGAAATCAGGTTATATTGTCAACTTACATGCACATATGCGTTAAACCTGGAATTTCTTATAGTTTTGACCTATGAAATTTTATCCAGAAGAAGACAGTGCTCGAGAATACGAATCTTCGGAGTCAGATGATCATCCGGCACCTCCAGAAGCGGATTATGGGGTAATATTCAGGAGCTGTCTATTTGGAGCACAAATGGAGAGAGTAAACACGCTTATCCAGAAAGTTAAACCTGAAACTACTGTATTTGTGGCTACCATGAGGAGGTGTGATGTTCAACTACCTAGTCCTCTTCTGGTAAATTTCTGTTCTTTTATGTTGAATTGAGCTGCTCACTTCTATCAACTTGAACTGTTTTTTGCGGTATATGATGTACATTTCTGTTTTCTTCAGGAAAATCTTGTCATCTTCAAGTTCCCATGAACCTTCAGAACAATTGGATAAATGTTTTTTCCTTGCTTTACAGTTGAAACAATGCCTTTTCCATTCAGCCTGACTTTTCTTTTATCGTGTGTTTTGTAATGACATCTCATCTTGCCACATGTAACCAGATCATTTCAAAGGAACCCACATTAGCTGCAGCTGCACACTTTCCACATGAAAATGGGGCTGTCACACTTGAGATGCCGGGCAAGACCGAGAAGTGGCGTCCGAGATTCTTCATAGAAAAAGACACGCGCATGCTTGTGGGTAACTGGTTGGACTTTGTATGTGACAACCAAGTGCAGGCCGGCGACATCTCCATCTTTGTACTGGCAAAGGGTGGGGAAAGGCACACATTCACAGTCCATATAGTCTTTGCAGAAGCTTCTCATTGTAGGGGTGTTAAAAGGGTTCGCTCAACCCATGATTCTCCGGTTACTATGTAAGGAATGGAAAATCCAGACGTCGTTTAGGAATGGCAAGCGACGGATGCACTCGTAAATGGTTGGAAGCAAGTTTGTCCACGGCAAATGTTTGTGTTCTGGCTTCTGAGGACATGTACCATGGTTGTTCCATATCATCTCCAGAGACCAGCTCTGGTTTGTAGTAGACTAGAATGATGGGAGCTAGCACCTGCGTGCTCTTTCTGTGGGTACCTAATGATGGGAGCTAGCACCTGCGTGCTCTTTCTGTGGGTACCTGGTGTCTCTCTGGGGTGGTTTGTCCTGTGAAATCAAGCAACGACCAACTCTTTGATCATGTACTCTATATCCATCCTCAAAGGCTCTGGTAAGTTGCAGTTTTCTAAGTTTGGTGTCAGCTTTGTGTACATGGTGAATCGCTAGGTTTATTTGTTTCACAGGATGAATATTGTAAAATCATTTTCTTCTAGTATTTGTTGCAGCTGAGGCTTATGGTACAACTAGCTGTGTTGTGCTGGTACCTTATGTCTGCTCGAAGTTGTAGCCAGAGAGAAGAACCTTAAATCAGATTTTGTGCAACTCAATGTCATTGCCAGAACACATGTGATGGCGCCAGGCTAAGCCCGCGCGTGCGGCGGCGGCAGTGGAGGCATCACCCTCTCACTCCGGGCTCAGGAAGCGCGGGATCCCCGATCTCGAGGATGATGCCCCGATCGATGGCGGCGACGCCAATCTGGCCCACGGCGGCCTCCATCTGGAGAGCAGCGGCTGGCCGGTGACTCAGTGGTGGTCGTGGCGACAGGCTGGCTCTGCTCTGCCCAATTCGGGGCGGAGGGTCCTGGATCCGGGGCGGCGGCCCCTGGGTTGGCCTCCTCGCCCCGGGCGCGGCGGGGTGGGTGGGCTGCCAGGGAATGGATCAGGTGGCAGGTGATCCTCCAGAGGGTTGGTGTCGTGTCGTCAGATCTGGAGGTTCCCCTTTCTCCTACTGCCTCTCTCGTCGTCATGGTGGTTTGCGGCTGCAGGCTCCGGTGATGGTGAGCCCTGGTGGTGTACCTTGGGTCCGGGGGAAACCTTGGCCGGTCTGGCCAGCCCAACGGCGGCATCGCCCATGGGTGTCTCTTTCCTTCATGAAGGCTCAGCTGAGGGCCCAATCTACCCACCCGATCTCCTGCCGGGTGAAAACCTTCAATCCTCTTTGGATTTGGCGGCAGCGGCACTGTCGGTTGGGATTGCAGAGGATCTGCAGGTGGAGGGGATGGGACCAGTGGCTGAAGGTGGTGTTCGCGACGGAGGAGCGGTGTTGCATCTCACACGTTGACAATGGTGGGTCTCAGTGACATGGAGGAGCGGGGTCTCGCTGCTGGGCATGTGTTAATGGACGAGCGCAGGATGGTGACGTTGTTTGGCGTCGTGCTGGCATCGACGGAAGCTAGACCAGGCAAGGTTGATGCGTCAGTACAGCTCTGAAGATGGATTGATGGCAGTTGGTGGCGCCGGCCTCTGTGTGTGCGCCAGACCGGTGTGTGCCCCATACTCAGCAAGTGGCTTGGTTGGGGCCTCAGGTTTTAGATGTTAGGCTTGACTGCGAGGTCTGCTTGATATTAGGCCCAAACTATCAACATCCCTTCATCAACTGGATAGGAATAGCGACAGATGTTGCCTAGATGATGGCTTCAGACTTACTACTATATTTCTTTGTAAGTTCTTTTGTAATTTATAAATAATTAATAAAGTGGCTGCATGCATCGCCCAGATGTAGAGGCTGAGGTCTCCCTCCTTTAAAAAAAGGTCATTTCCACAACGTCTGTAAGATTAGTAAATTAGCCGCCTAACATCTCAATAAATAAATGAAACTCCGAACAAGAACTTATGATATATCTTGAGTAGTAGATAGATCAGCAGGAATCTTGCATTGATTTAACATCGCAGAACATTTTTCTTTACAAGTTCCAGCACGCAGCACTTGCCCAAAGGCTCATTAAGTCATTACATAAGAGGCTAGCAAGCATTGCTTTCTTCCTATCACTTCTCATACCCATCCATATAATATAATGGCTAGCAAGCAGTAATACAGGAGAGAAAGCAAGCTGACGATGGTTCAAGCTTGGAGCCTTGTCCATTGGAATGAGAGGAATCAGAAGCACATGCTGCCACTGTTGTACATATAGGCTGAGAGACAGAGCTCAGAGAAGCACGAATTCCGTAAGCTGCACTTGTATTGGGGCACTTGCATGCTGCCACAAAGTTGTTCTAGATAACCACATGTTTGGCAGCCAATTGGCACACTGAGTCATAGTTTAAAGGATCGGAGTACAAGTATATGTTGTAGGTCCTGAATGGCAGTCTTATAGCAAGCCAGAAACCCACATGTGTTTCCTCGTAAAAGAAAAGATACACCATCAAAAGTGTCCTGAAAGTATGTGGGAGTAATCACGGAGGAACACATTGTCTATTAGCAGCTTAGCATGTGAAGATAGTCCAGCAACAACAGTATCTTTGATGCAGCCTTTATTGAGCCAACATCCATAAATCTTTTTTGTTGAGGTGTGGTATTGGAACGATTTGTTTTCTACTACCGTTTGAATTGAAATGAGATGGCCTCTGGAACTATTCAAACTAATCCTTTTTTGCTGGGGGCTATAAACTGAAGTTGTTGTTTTGGTACACAGCATGTCACCTGATCTAAGGATCTTGGCATGTCGAGAGTCATTTTTCCAATATACGCCTTCGTTTAGGCAGAGAGGAAATCTTGCATTGAATAAATGTCAAAAACAACTTATTTGTGTGTTATATAGCATGCAACGCCTGCTCAGAAGTTCTCAAAACAAGAGGATGTGGCTTGTTAGCTTTTCCTCTTATCACTTCCATACATGCCCATCCATACAAGGGACTATAACTAGCAGAATGCAAGACAAACAGCAAGGTAGTTAGCAATCTGATACTCCGTTCCGAATTACTTGTCTTGAATTTGTCTAGATACGGATGTATCTAGACTCATTTTAGTGCTAGATACCTCTGTATCTAGACAAATCTAAGACAAGTAATTCGGAACGGAGGGAGTAGGAATGAGAGTTACCAGGAGCAGGATGATAACTGAAGTTAGCAGTCTGATAGGAAACTGACTATGTAGGATATATGGACTGAGATACAGGCAGTCCACCAGCACCGTGTTGTTAAGAAAATCTTGTGTTGAGGCATAATAGTACTCCCTCCGTCCGGAAAAACTTGTCCCTCAAATGGATGTATGTAGCACCAATTTAGTGCTAGATACATCCATTTAAGAAATAAGCTTGGGACAAGTTTTCTCGGACAGAGGGAGTACTACACTAACCATGGCCAACTCTCTGATCATGTACTCATTTATATCCATCCTGAAGGCGCTGGTAAGTTGAAGTTTTCTAAGATTTTTTTTTACGACAATATGGCCCTAGGGCCGCATTTCATTGATTAGTCATACGGAGAGAAAAGCAGTTACAGAGTTTCAGAACAATGGAAGGCCATCTATGGCGATACTACAAGCATCCCTGTTTTAGACTACAGTTTTAGCAAAAATACATGGAGCAGTGTTCAGGGTGGCTCAAAGAGTCTGTCCAACTGATGAATCCTGGCCGCAGACCAACATCTGGCCTCGTCCATGATGCGGCTGACGACTTGCCTGGGCGTGCAGTGGGTGGAGTTGAAGATGCGTGCATTGCGTTCCTTCCAAAGCATCCATGCAACGAGACACATAGCCGACCTCCAAGTGTTCCTATGTGCCGGACCCAGCAGTGCACGGAGCTGGCTCGTCCAAGAGGATCGGAGAGACCCGTCATTATTGGCCGCCGTGGTTGCCACCGGCAGCGCGGAGAAAGGGGGTCCCAGCTTGATAATGATGGAGCTCCATACCTCGGCTGAGAATGGGCAAACCGTCAGCAGGTGGGTAGCTGTCTCCGGCGCCGTCAAGCACAGTGGGCAGTTTGGGTTGTGCAGGATACCCCGGATAGCCAGATTATCAGCCGTCATCCACCGCCCCCGGGTAGCAAGCCAGAGGAAAGTTTTGGCACGCGGTGCCGCCTTGGCAGACCAGATGAGTTCCTTATCGCTCATGCGTAGAGCTCCCTCAAATTGGCAACGGTAGGCTGACCTGGCGGTGTAAGTTTTCTAAGATTGGTGGCAGCTTTGTATACATGGTGAATATTGCAAATTCATTTTCCTCTGGTAGTATTTCTTGCAGCTGAGGCTTGTGGTACCTTATGGGATCTTGGTTCTTTTTGTCATTTGGAAGTTATCGCCTGAGAGCATCTCCAACAGGCGCCGAACGTGGCGCGCGCAAAAAACAGCTTTAGCGTGCGCCCATCGCCTGTTTTGGCGCGGCGCGCAGCGACCGCTCCAGCAGCCGCGCTAAAATGCAGCGCGCGCGCGCCGCTCATTCTACAAACTAGAAATGTAGGCATTAAAAGCATAAAAACTAGATAGATTACATAGATTTTAAACGATACAAAGGTATTTTACATCAGGAACATAGATTGCATAATAATAAAAACGACAAACGATAAAAAACGAGATAGATTGCATAAAAAAAACTACTCTAAGTCGCTATCATCATCACCATTATCATCCTCGGCGGTGTCGTCCGAGATATCTAGCCAGATGTCCAGCCACCGATCATCGTCCGGCGTGAAGAACGACTGCCCACCTGCTGCAACGAGATTGGACTGCGCATTCGCCAACGCCTTCCGCCGACGCCTGTCCAACCGCTCCTCGCGGCGCCTTCGCGTGTCCTCCTCGCGGCGCCTTGCCCAGTAGACCTGCTCGTAGGCGACGTCCTCCGGGTGGCGCCGGCGCCACTCCGCCATGACCCGCTCGTCCTCCTGGGCAACGAGGAGGCGGCGCTGCCGCTCGGCATGCTCCGCACGGTCTTGCGCCGTGTTCAGACGAGGCGGCGGGGCGACGTCGAGCGCCTGCTGGAGCGTGTACATATCTTGGAAGTTCATCTGGCTGCGCGGCCGGCCTAGGCGCCACGCCGTCGCGTCGTACGCGCGGGCGGCCTCGTGCGCCGTCCCGTAGGTGCCGAGGCCGAGCCGGAGATCGCCGGAGCGTATCTCCGAGTAGTAGCCGTCGTTGGGGCGCAGGCGGACGCCGCGGTAGCCGGACGCTCCTCGGCGGCGCGGCGGCATGGC
This sequence comes from Triticum urartu, assembly GCF_003073215.2. Lineage (NCBI taxonomy): Eukaryota > Viridiplantae > Streptophyta > Magnoliopsida > Poales > Poaceae > Triticum > Triticum urartu. The sequence goes on from NC_053022.1 coordinate 26,966,327, forward strand.
GGCACGTCGGTGGTGGGGCGCTGGAGCGGTGGAGGCGCGTCGGTGGCGGGGCGCTGGAGCGGCGCGTGGCAGAGAGGGAGAGGAAGAGGAGAAGAGGAGGCGTGGAGAAGGCGCGTGGCGCGCGCCGCATTTTATAGGCGCGCTGGAAGTGGTACGCAAAAAATGGCGTGCGAGCTAGCGCCTTTTCGCGCGCTGGCGCAAACGGTTCCCGCGCGCGAGTTTCCCGCCGCCGCTGGAGCGCGGCAAAGCGCCCTGCACGTGCTAAAAGCTGGGTTTACCCCGCGCGCGTCGTTTGGCGCGGCCGTTGGAGATGCTATGAGAGAAGAGCCTTATGTCATCTGTAATCAGATTTTTGTGCCACTAAATGTCCTTGCCACAACGTCTTTAACATTAGTAAACTATCCCAACAACGTCTCAATAAATAAATGAATACAACTCCCAACAAGAGCTTATGATATATCTTTAGTAGTAGATAGAGAAGCATGAATCTTTCATTGAATTAACATCTCAGAACATTTTTCTTGACATGTTACATCATTCAACACTTACTCAAAAGCTCATGAAGTCATCATGATATAAGAGGCAGTAGCATTGCTTTCTTCCTGTAACTTCTCATACCCGTGCATATAATACAAAAGCTAGCAAGCAGAAATAAAAGAGAGAAAAACAAGCCTGAAGATGATTCGAGTCTAGAGTCATGTCCATTGGAATGAGAGGAATCAGAAACGCATGGTGCCTCTGTTGGATGTATAAGCTGAGAGAGAGAACTCGTTGCAGCTCATCTTTCATAAGCTGGACTATAGTGTCAGATCATCTATGATGTTTCTCATGACGTCGTTTACACTTGGTGATCATTACCTGAAAACTTTGGTATTTCTGGATTACAAGATTTTGCGAAGTATGATAGAGGAAGAAAGGTGTCAGTGTAGAGGGCATGCCCTGCAGTGGCGGCATCTTCCCGCATAGCCCTGCCACCAGGAGTACCACGGGTTGCCACATGGCAGAGGTATGCCGACGGCTTTGCCGTCGGCATATCTCTGCGACGTGGCATTGCGCGATTCGTCAGCGCTTTTAACGGCGCCGTCCGTTGCCGTCAGACGAAAAACACTGCCGACGGCTATACTATGCCGACGGCTGACGTCAGGCCGTCGGCATAGGCCCCTATGCCGACGGCTATACTATGCCGACGGTCTGACAAGACTACGCTGACGACATCTACGCCGACGGGCCTATGCCGACGGCAACCGTAGGCATAGATCTATGCCGACGGCTTAGGGGCCTATGCCGACGGCCCGTGGCCGTAGGCATAGTCCGCGAGTCCGGTAGTGTTCAGATTCATGCAGTAGCCGTGCATCGCACGAACAAATGCATTATGTCTTCGTCATGGGCCATTTTGCATTAGAAAGCTTAGTATTGTGGTGAAGGTTTTCCCTAGTGTTTGACTGGCTGTTGACGTTGAGTAGCCAGTCAAAAAAATTCACAAGTGGGCAAGACGTCCCCGCTGGTCAGTGATCTACTGTGTGGTGTAGCCTGAACAGACAAATCCTGCAGCAAAGCATTTAGCAAGACAAGTTTAGCGGCAGCCACCAAGGTTAGCCCGTTATGGAAGGCCAGTTCAATCCATCCTGTGTAATGTGTGCGACTAGTGCATTAATTTTTGTTTTTGATGGTTGGAGTAAATAGCTGGAAAAGCAGTGGACAAATTTTCACTTTGTAGTAGCCACCTCTCAAGCTATGGTACATTGTGAAATTTTGAGCTGAAAGAAAATTGATTTGCCATCCATACAAGGGACTACAACTAGCAGTATAGAAGACAACGATCAAAGTGAAGATAATAGAAGTTAGCAGTCCGATAGGAACGGAAACTGACTATGTAGGATGTATAGACTGAGATGCAGGTGATCCACTAGCACTGTCTAGTTCAGTAAATCTTGTGTTGAGTCATGATAGTGCTACCTAGTACATTTTAGGCAATGCTACTACGTAACCACACCAGGATGAACAAGCCAAATGTTCATGTTTTTTTTGTTAGGAGCGTTAGCAAAGAACAAGCCATATTCTTGTTTGCATGCTTTATTGTCTTCCAGGTCTGAGTGACCGAGTCTATGTTAGAATTCACTTAATAGGTTGTGGTTCTTTTGTTAGACAAGCCCATGGGACTGTGGTCTGCAATATTGTACTTCTCTACTATACCATCCAAAATGTGAGAAGTGTCTTTGGTTAACACTGTATGATATTACCTCCTACTACATATATACGGCATCAAATGAGAGTACCATGAGAGCTTCATCAGGTTCCAGCCCCATTCACGCGGTTTGGTATAAGACTCGTAAATTCTCCCAACAAATGAAATTATGATATATCTTCAATTATAGTAGATAGAGAAGGAATCTTGCATTGAATCGACGTCATAGAACATTTTCCTTTGCATGTTATTGCAACACTTACTCAAACACTCATGATATAAGAGGCTGTAGCATTGCTTTTTCCTGTCACTTCTCATACCATGTAGGATAATAGCTAGCTAGCAGAAATACAAGAGAGAAAACAAGCTAGGAGAATATAATTCATGTCTATAGTCTTGTTCATTGGAATGAGAGGAATCAAAAACACATGCTGACTCTGTTCGTTGTATAGGCCGAGACACAGAAGTCTGCACATCACGACCTTCAGCACCTGGACTTGTAATTACGGCACGACAGTACCACGTATAGATTTTGGGCAATGCTACAGCAATAAGCAAAGTGGTACCAAATCATGGTGTCTGTTTGGCAGCCGATTTGCATCATTGGTCAAAGTTTAAAGCATTGGAATACATGATTCATGTTTTTCTTACGAGGATTAGCAAAGGATTGGATAGCAAGCTAGAAGAAATAAGTCATTATCATCTCTACCTTCCTTTCTCTCTCTCTCCAATGAAGACGTCATCGTGCTTAATTACATTGTGTGTAAATTACACGAAACTACAATTTTGATCGTTGATGTAACAAATAGTCACAACAATATATTAGGGTAATCTCTCACAACAAACACAAACAGAGTCGTCACTGTTTGACACTAAAATAACGTCAGGCCCACAAGTAAAATTTAACATAATGTTGACTTACATCATAATGTTGACATGTCGAGAGTCATTTTTCAAACATGTCTTTGTTTGGGCAGAGCTGAAATCCCGCACTGAATTAATGTCAAAGACATTTTTTGTGTGTTATATAGAATGCAACACCTACTCAAAAGCTCGCAATACAAGAGAAAGTGGCTTATTAGCTTTTCCTCTATCACTTTCATACATACCTATCCATAGTTTCATATTAGGGACTCTAACTAGCATAATACAAGACAAAGAGCAAGGTGAAGATAATTGATTACATAGGAATTAGAGAGACCAGGAGCAGAAACTGACTATGCAGGATGTATACACTGAGATACAGGTGCTCCACCAGCACCGTGTAGTTTAGAAAATCTTGTGTTGAGGCATAATAATACTACACTAACCACGCCATGACGAACAGGGGCTTGGTTTGTGCTTTGTTTTAGGAGCGTTGGCAAAAGCCAGATTCCCGGCCTTTTGCATGCCTAAATGCCAACCTATGGGATTGTGGTCTGCAATTTTTTTACTTGTGTACTTATACTACCCAAAAAGGTGATGAGCGTCTTTGGTCGACATGGCAGTATGATATTATACCCCCAACTACATATATATGACATCAAATGAAAGTACCACGGAGCTTCGTCGGGTTTCAGTTCTACTAACACGGTTTGCTACATGACTCATAAATTCTGCCAACAAATGAACTTATAATATATCATGAATGATGGTAGATAGAGCAGGAATCTTGCATTGAATTAATGCCATAGAACATTTTCCTTTTTCATATTACAGCATGCAACACTTACTAAGACGCTCATGGTATAAGAGGTAGTAGCATTTCTTTCTTGCTGTCACTTTTCATACCCATCCATATAGGACAATAGCTAACAAGTAGAAGTACAAGAAAAAGCAAGCTGGAGATGATTCAAGTTTAGTCATGTAAATTGGAATGGGAGGAATTGGAAATACATGCTGCCACTGATGGATCTATAGGCTGAGAGACAGAATTCAGGAAAACACGTTCCTCAGGACCTGCACTTGTATCAGGGCACAACTGTACCATGTATACTTTGGGAAATGCTACAACTATTAACTAAGTGGTACTGGATCAATGTTTCTCAGCCGGTCTACACCATCAGTCAGAGTTTAGAGGATCAGAGTAACAAGTCATGTTTTTCTTATGAGGACTAGCGAAGGAGAGGTAATCTTATGAGTTCCGTACTAGTCTTTCTGAGCCAAGTCATGCTTTGTCCATGTGGAGGGCAGTCTTTCAGGAAAACAAGCAAGAAAGAAGTAAAAGCCCTTTTCATCTCTATCATCCTCTCTCTCCAATAAAGATGTCATAGTGTTTAATTATGTTGTGAATTAGTTACATAAAACTAGAGTTTTGATGGTTGATATAGCAAATAGTCGCAACAACGAGAAGTTTTAGCATGCTCCCTTTTACCTCCTCTTTTCACATGTGAGGTAAGATTATATAATACATGTGAGCCATTGATCTTATTAATTAGTGGTCTGATAAACTATTACCTCCTTACCTCACATGTAAAAAGAGGGGGTAAGAGAGAGCATGTTAAAATTTGCCCGCAACAATATATTGGGGGTAATCTCACACAAACAAACACAAATCGAGTCCTTGCTGTTTGGCACCTTCATTTTTACGGTTTGTTGATTGAAATACCATTTACTTTGTCATGAACTTTTTTAAGTCAATCTTAAATGTCATCCACTCTTTTTTTTGTTACATCTCATGCATGGTCTCAGGTGGATAACCGTTTACATCTAGAATGTTTCGTCCTAGAATGAATGTCATTGGAGATAGCCGAATCACGTGATCCACAAGCACAATGATCCTATATTCGCTACATTGGTACAAATAATAATTGAAGTTGATATCTTGGAGATATATTGGCCTATACTTGCACATCCATTCCACATCCTTTGTCTTTAGCAACAAAATGATGTCGCCAAAGTTTAGCCTTGAAAGATCAATTGGACGGTAGGAAATTGAAAATCCCCATAACCATAATGTATGCCTTAATGACATCCCGTAAGTTCTGGTAGAACTAAGCGGGGAATCCATCAGGACCCATCGTTTTATTGTCCTCCATCTGGAATATTGTCCGCTTGCACCTATTTTTGTGAGATGGGTGCGGTGAGGGTTTCATTTTCCACATGTGAGATCTGGGGTAAATTGTCAGTTCGGGACTCATCTAGAGAGACATGACCCTCCTTAGGATCCCCCAAATAGATTTTTGTAATATTTGGCTGTATACTCTTCGAGCTCCACTTGACCTTCAATCTGGCCCTCAACGTGTTGACATTGAAAATGCTCCTTTTCATATGGTGCCCATTATCTACCATATGGAAATATCTCGTGTTACTGTCAATTTAGCTATTTATGAAATACATAGAAAAAATTGTGAATCTTGGCGCAGATCGGCGGCCCACAATCTCCGTGCGCCAAGACCTGCGTGCCCTAAATCCTTTTCCATCTACATAGTGAAATAATCATCTTGTAGAGCATAAAGTTTTGACGCAAATCGTGACATGCATTTGGAAAAATTAGGGAAAATATATGGAGGCAAGGATGTGATGTGCATACCATGGGACGAGGGTCCCTCAACATTCTTGCCTGTTGTTCTCTTCGCTTTCACCATTGAGAGCGCCCAGAACCGACGAAAAAAATTGCACCAAGAAATCCTCCCACTGGTCCAAGCCTTCCACCAAACCGAAGATGGCATGGATGAGAAGGTAGATTGGGATGAGAGGTATCCGAGTAGAGAGATCAGGGACCGGGAGCAGAGTATACGAGGAGGAGAGGCAAAACAGCCCCCCGACGGTTGTCAGGAGGAGAGGGTGTCATAGGGGAAGAAGAAGAGGATTTGCCCCTTCAAGCCCTGGCTCCCATTTTGATTTGAAATATTTGACCGCCCAGTCATCCAGATCGATGCCCGAATGTCTGACCCCTGATGCGAGTTTAGACTTGTAAATCAAGACAAAGGTAAAAAAACAGCACCCGGACATCCAGAAAGTGGTCTGGAAATCTGGTGGCTAATGCACATGAACATTGGTGTTTTGAAAAGGTTGATGCAGTTCCAACGAATGGATGTCCGGAAGGTAGCCCAGATGTTTGGCGACCAAAACTCAGTTTTTGCTTGTTTTGAAAAAGAGTTACACATGGTAGCTAGCCGGGATAACATGCACACTCAACATAGAATGATAGAGGAGATCTATGCACTCAATTTTGCAGGATGCAAATTATAAAATACCAAAGTCCAGCGTGCCACCTATATTAGTCCTATAGTGGCATATTTTAGATCATATACGCTCAATTATCACCCAAATGAAAACCAAACATCTCATAATGAGAGCACGGTGGCCGAGGCCACCATGTGTGAGTATATGTAACGTGGCACCACGAAGATTTTGACGTTGGTCCCAAAATCACTACTCAATCGTTTAAGCACATATATCACAAAAGAATGGAACATTCATACGTGATGTTTATTTTATTTGCACATCATAGAGAGAGAGAGAGATTCGTGAATTGAATTTCTCCCTCTAAATACATTCCTACATCTTGAAAAATGACAAGTAAAGTGCATGTATGAGTGTAAGATATCAAATAATACTATCAAGCTCCAAGATACCAAGTTCATGCATTAGTTGGGAAAACCTTGCTTCGTCTAGTGTCTTGGTGAAGATGCCGACAAGTTACTTCTTGGTGCCAACATTGGGTTGTTGGCAATCTTGATTGCATATTAATTGTCACATAAAATATGCACCTCCTTGTGTATAACTACATAATCCTTCAACGTTATCTCATCCATAATAATTGTGAAGCACAACTTGTGGTGGCAACACCCTCGTCTTAGGCGGTGGAGAGGGAGAGGAAGATACAGTTTTGCATTTTCAAGGACCAACTTATCAATGAGCATCCAAGAAATTGACATGAATCAGAGGTTGACTTCTGATACACCTTATCTCCGCCCTAATCTACATCCGTGTACCCAATAAGAACAAACTTTGCATCATTGGGGTACTAAAGGACCAATGTTGGGATATGAACAAGCTATCTAAGAATTCTCTTAACCCGCGAATGGTGGCTCTTCCTCGGAGTAGCTTGATATCTCGCACACATGCCTGGACTTAACAAAATATCTGATGTAGATGTAGAAAGGTAAAGCAAAGATCCAATCACAGAACGATATACCATGGGATTGAAGGGGTTACCTTTATCATCAGCATAGCTAGTAGTGGGAATCACATCTTGCATGGTTTGGCATATAGTCATGTCAGTATTTTTGAGAATGCCCATGGTATACTTCGCTTGAGAGGGAAAAACTCCTTCATTGAATTGCTCAATTTGGAACCAAAGAAAAGAACTTCAACTCTTCATTTAATTATATCTAAGATAAACATACAACATTTTTTTGATGGCATGCCATTTTTAAAAAACTACTTGCACTAGTAGAAAAACGGCCTAATGTGAAGCACATTAGTACCGATTTGTAATTGAGCCGGCACTAATGTGACCATTAGTGCCGGTTCCAACGACTAGCTGGGCCGCTACCATTAGTACCAGTTCGTGGCGGATCTTTAGCACCAGTTCATGCCATGAACCGGTACTAAAGAGAGTGGTGGCAGGATGTTGTCAGTCTGGGGCCCCTCTAGCACCGTTATTACCGGTTCGTGTCACGAACCGGCACTAAAGGTCGTCCTACATAAACCCTTCGTCCACCCGAGCTCGCTTTGTTCTTCCACTTTCCCCTCTCCTCTCTGTTCTTTCCCTCTTCCTCTTGAGCTCATCACACATTTTGCCCAATTTTTTTCAAGATTTGAAGGCCCCCATCCATTCAAATGATCACAAAGGTTAGCAACTTTGTCCTTTCATCTCTCATTGCTAGATTAGCTCTTGCAATGATTTATATAGTGATTAATTTGTGAGTTTAGTAATTTGGGAGGAATTATATGTGCTAGTATTTGATTTATATGCAATTTGAGGTAAAAAAATAACACTTAGTTTGCATATATAGGTGTGGTTTACTTAGTGCCTTCTAAATCTCCGTCGTAACACTAGTAGAAAAAGGGGCTTTCGTTCGGGCCTGGCCAGCCCATTAGTCCCGGTTCTTCCACGAACCGGGACCAATGGATGCATTCGTCCCGGTTCGTGAGCCCAGGGGGCCAGCCGGGGCCTCGTGGGCATTGGTCCCGTTTCGTCTGGGTCCATTTGTCCCGGTTCCAGGCACGAACCGGGACCAATGGTCCTCGCTCCTGGCCCACAACCATTGGTCCCAGTTCGTGGCTCGAACCGAGACGGAAGGCTGGGCTTTAGTCCCGGTTCCAGCCATGAACCGGGACAAATGAGTTGCCTATATATACCCCGTCGCTGCAGCAGAGCACTCCACAGTGATCTATTTTTTTTGGCCGGCGAGGAGAGGGCATTTGGATGCTCTAGCTCACCTCCTATGCACACGAGGTGTTCGATGAAATGCCCAAGCCACGCTAGTTAAGCTTTCTCCTCTCGAAGCTCGACCTCCAAGCTCCATTTTCCCCGAGATTTGTCTAGGTTTAGCGGTCCGTCACGTCCCGTCCCCATCTTCACCGCCGTCGATCGCCCGCGCCGATCTCGTCGCCTGCACCACTGTGGTGAGCCTCTTATCTTCTTCTGAAAGAAAAAAAAATTCTTACTTTAGATAGATACTTGTCTAATTTTCTTACTTTTAGTATTGCTTGTGCTTATATAGTGCGATGGTTTTGGTATCCGCCCCCGTCGGCCCTCGTCCTGGCTATGATTCGAATGTGGTATATATTATCTTTTATAAATATTTGGTTCATTTATTGTTTATGACAATTATGCCCATCAAGTTGACATAAATTTTATTTATGTAGGAGGTAGTTGAACTGGAAATTCCAACCGACCCTATTGTCGAGAGGTTAAATTTATTTGAAGAAGAAAACAATTACTTGAAGGAAAAAATAAAAAAAATTGAGGAGGAGAAGATGATATTGGAGTTGCATGTTACGGATGTCGTCGATGATCACAAGATCAAGATGGATGCAATGCGGTTGAAGATGAGAAAGATTAGAAAATATGCCATTCATACCGAGGCTTGGTATCATTATGCCGTTGGATCAATTTTTACCTTGTTTGTGATTATGATCGCATTTATTGTTGCATTGAAAGGTTTCACATAGTTTCAATGTATGGTTTAACTAGATGCTTTGGAGAGCTATATGTTGTTCAATGAGAACTATGTATGTACTTTGTTTTTAATGTGATGATGAACTTCTATTAATTTGGTCACTTATCTATCCATGAGAGCTGTATGTACTAAATTGATGATGTAGCTTTGAATGATGCATTTTATACACGAAGTGCTTCTAGTTTTTGCCGTAAGCCTCTCTACTTTCTTGCACATGCTATGTGGGTGAAATGATGATATCATGCCAACTTTCAACCTTTTCAGAGTTCATTTGTAGTGCTTTTCAATTTCAGGGTCTTATAGCCCGAAATAATCAGTAAATGCATGAAAAATAACAAATGAAGTCAGAAAGGGTTGAAAATTGATGATGTGGCTTTGAATGGTGCATTTTGAACACAGAAAAAGTATGGAGTTCAAATAAGTTCAAAAAAATGAAATCCCTTTGTAACAGACGAGTTTTCGTATGAAACCCTGATACTTCGAAAGAGATTGTTCATTTTGTACACGAAGTGCATCCAGTTGTTGCCGTAAGCCTCTCTACTTTCTTTCATATGCTATGTGTGTGAAATGATGATACCATGCCAACTTTTAACCTTTTCAGAGTTCATTTGTAGTGATTTTCAATTTCAGGGTCTTATAGCTCAAAATAATCAGTAAATGCATGAAAAAATAACAAATGAAGTCAGAAAGGGTTGAAAATTTATGATGTGGCTTTGAATGGTGCATTTTGACCACAGAAAAAGTATGGAGTTCAAATAAGTTCAAAAAAATGAAATCCCTTTGTAACAGACGAGTTTCCATATGAAACTTTAATAGCAAAAGGAATGAACTAAAAAGCTTTTATAAACCTCTAGTATTTTTTAAACTAAAATTATATAAAATTCATGCCACTGAAATTATCAAAGTATATTCTATTCAAAACATGAAAAGCAGAAAGAAACAAAATAAAGTTTAATAAAAAGTAGAAACAAAATTAAATAAATTAAAATTTAATAAAATAAATAAGTAGAAACAAAATAAACTTTAATAAAATAAACAAGTCGAAACAAAATAAAACAAATTAAAATTTAATACAATAAATAAGTAGAAACACAATAAAAATAAATAAAATAAAATAAAATAAACTTTTATAAAATAAAGAAGTAGAAACAAAATAAACTTTATAAAAGTAAAATAAATAAAATTTAATAAAATGAATAAACTTTAATAAAATAAATAATAATAGCAACAGTAAGGTTTTTTGTTGTAAGTAGAAACAAAATAAAATAAATAAAGTAACAAAAAAAATAAAAAAATGCCAACTACTAGGCCACCACGATCTGAATACAACTAGAAACCCTACCATGGGCCAGGATTCAGGCCTGCAGAAGGCCCAGTAGGCCCATCAGGCATAGCAGTGACAATTAGGCTCGTAAGCTTGCAATCGAGAGGAGCTCGAGATGGGTGTGGCAGTGGGGCTTATAAACCACTCCGCGCCCCTCTCAACTAGCGAGGTGGGACTAAAGTTTTGGCCACGGAGAGCACGAGGCATTTGGTCCCGATTGTGGCACCAACCGGTACCAAAGGGGGGCATTCGTACCACTTTGTGCCACCAACCGGTATGAATGCCCCCTTTGGTATCGGTTGGTGCCACCACTGCTGAAAAGAGACCTTTGGTCCCGGTTGGTGGCACCAACCGGGACTAAAGGGGGCATTGGTCCCGGTTGGTGCCACGAACCGGTACCAATGCTTCGTGTATATAAGAAACCACTTAGCAGTTTCTGCAAAAATCACTGCTTCTCCGCCCCGACGCCCCCACTCTGCTCCTCGTCGCCGTTGCCGCCGATCCCTGCCCCGACGCCGTCAGGCTGCTCCACCACGCTGTCGCCGCCGAGCCCTGCCCCGACGCTGTCAGGCTGCTCCACCGCGTCATCGCTGACGCCGTCGGGCTGCTCCACCTCGCCGTCGCCACCACTCCCCGCGCCCCTCCTCGCTCCGACGCCGCCCGCCGCGCGCCCCTGCTCGCCCCGACGCCGCCCTCTGTGAGCACCCCTGTCGGCCCCGCCGTCGTCGTGCTTTTTTACATGTGTTTAGATTTTCATATATGTATGCATGTATTTTTTAGATATATGTATTTTTTGATGTATGTTCATATATGTATGTATGTATTTTTTACATGTTTTTGTATGTATGTATGTATTTTTTTCAGTTGTAATATGCATGATGTTTTGAAAATTCATTAATTTTAGTACATTAATGTTCTCTGATTTAGTACATTAATTTTAGGTTAGTTTCATTTTTAGAGAAGTTTTATATATTTAGGAAGAAGGAAGAGAAGGAAGAAGGAAGAAGAAGAAGACAGAGTTTTATGCAAAAATTACATTTTTTGAAAAGTTTTATATATCTAGATAGGAAAGGAAGAAGAAGAAAAAGAATGAGAGGAAAAAGGAAAATAAGAAGAGGAAGAAAGTAGAAGAAGAGGAGAGGAAAGAAGAGGAGAAATAAATAAGAAAAGGAAAAACATTTTTTTTCTTCGTTGTCGATATACCCCGTCCCGATAACTTCGTTTAGTTTTAGGATTATTTTAGTTTATATTTAGTTTAGGATGAAGGAAAAGAAAAAGGAGAAGAAGAGGAGAGGTAGAAGAGGAGAAATAAATAAGAAGAGGAAAAAAGGGGAAAAAAGAGGAGAAGAAGAAAGGAATAGAGGATAAGAAGAGAAAATAGAAAAATTTCTATTTTCTCTTCTTCTCTTCTATTCCTTTCTTCTTCTCCTCTTTTTTCTTCTTTTTTTCTTCGATCTTCTCCTTTATTCCTTTCTTCTTCTCCTCTTTTTATTTCTTCTTCGTCTTCTTATTTTTTATCGGGTATGTCGTTGTCGATATACCCCGTCCCCAATAACTTCGACATGAGGGGGGGGGGAGGGGGGAGGGGTCGCCGAGGGTTTGAGGGGCGAGGGGTCGTCGTATGTTGTCGTTGTCGATATACCCCCTCTAGACCGTGATAACTTATACCACGGGAGCACCCCCGGCCCTCTCGCTCGACCAAAACTCTCGAGGACACCCAAACCCTAGAAAAAAAAACGATGTCGGTCTCCTACCCCCTCCCGCCGCGCCCCTACCCGATCGACAAACTCTCTTGAGGCCACCCAAATTTACCAAGTTAAAAGAGAGTTGTCGTCGAGGCCACCCCAAACCCTAGAGAAGCGTCAAGGCCAGGCCACTAATATGATTCCTTATTGTGCTTAGCTAGCTAGTTCAACGTCCACTAATATATCCATCTGTCATGTTTGAATAATAATTGCCATGTTGTAAATATTTGCAGAAACTATGGATCCGCATCCCCGAGATGAAGAACAAGAAGCGGTGTTGGGGGAGATAATCGCACATGGAAGTGATGCCGTCTTGTCGTTTCTCAATGTCACATGCACTGATGGCCTGGAAACACGGGATGAAGAAGCAGGCTACGACGATGATGATCAAACAATGGAGGAGGTAGGACACCGTGATGACGGCTTCGGTGACCAAATGGAGGGGGAAGGACACCGTGATGATGGCTCCGGTGGCCGAATGGAGGGGGAAGGACACCGTGTTGACGGCTCCGGTGACCGAACGGAGTTCGGCCAGGTATATATATATATTAATTAATTAGACATGTGCTGACTATAGCTAATTGATGCATTAATTGTTTTCGTTATGTACACATATTAACTCTCTTCTTTTTCTTCTTTTCTAGCCCTTCGGATCGAGCAACACTTCGATAACGAGACGAGTCCCGAAGAGAAAGTTGCGCACGGATGAAAGGTACACGATCGTCGAAATTGATCGCGCTGGCCAACCGATTGAACCCTCCAGACCAAGCAAAAATTTAATGCTCAGTGCGGGGTTCTAGTTAGGGACATGATCCCGATCAGCATCGAGCAATGGTTGAAGCCTAAGGACAAAGACTCTCAGGTGTCTTATGTCAGCGATAGGCAGAAAGCTGATCTTTGGACCGCGCTGCAGGAAAAATTCACCTTCCCGCTAGAGGAGGATCCGGAGAATCCAGTTAAAAAGCCAATGATCAAGCCTTATGCTCTTAAGAAGATGGCTGAGCTATTCAGGAGGTGGAAGAATGAGCTGAAATCATCGTTTGTCGACCAAGACAAGACTCCAGAATTCATTGGCCGATTTGAGAAGATCAAAGATCAGTGGCCCGCATTTCTCACCAAAAAGAAATCTGAGAGAGCAGCGAAGATGTCAGCGGCAAACAAGAAAAATGTTGCAAAGAAGAAGCATCACCATAACACGGGGTCAGGTGGCTACCTGAAAGCCCGGACGTTGTGGGACAAGGCTGAGAATGACCTCATTGCTAAAGGGATCGAACCAGAGACGCGACGCTGGCCAGACTGTTGCAGGACTTGGTTATTCGGGGTTGGGGGAAAATTGGACCCTATAACAGGGAAGTGTGTTTGGACCAACGATCAGCTGAACACACCCATCGTGAAGCTTCAGGAGTATATCGAAATGGCGCTGCAAGGTACGTTCGTTCCGGACAGAGAGAATGACGAGCTCACAGAGGCCCTCGGGAATCCTGAGCACCCCGGTCGGACACAAGGCACGCCATGCTCCCTTTCGTGGAAGGCTGGATTTCCCGACGCAGGCGGTTACAAATGCCAGGAGAGGAAGAAGAAAAAGGAGCTGACCCAACTACAGGCGCTGCACGCAAGGGTACAAGCGCTAGAGGAACGGGACGAGGCCCGCAGCGCGCGACCTGCCGAAGCTGCTTCAGGAGCCTGTCTTCACGGCTCCTGCTAGCTACCCCGTGGACTTAATCACGAAGTCTCACAATTGCCACCATATGACGCAATGGATGAATATGAAAGTCAAGGCGGCTGTTGGCTCTGTTGCACCTCCTGAACCTGGCGCAACTTTTCACCGCCGGCCGATTCCAGAAGGATATGCTAGGGTGATGGTCGATGAAATCACAGAAGGATTTGAGGACCTCCAGCTTGACCACCCTACGGGTGACGGGGAGAGTCGGCTGAGTTTTGCTTTGAAGACTCCAAGCCTATGGCGGAAGGAGCTCATCAACCTTCCGAACTGGATGCCTCCGCCTCCTCCTCCTCCTCCGGCGTGTGGCGGCACTCCGCCTCCTTCTCCGCCTACGCCGACGCGCCCGAGCAGCCACCAGCCTCCTTCTCCGGCGCGTGGCGGCACTCCGCCTTCTTCTCGGCTTGCGCCGGCGCGCCCGAGCAGCCACCAGCCTCATCCTTCTCTGCCTCGCCAGCAAGGGCGGAAGAGACCCACCGCCACCCCGGTTGCTCCGGCGCATCGTAGTCCTTCTCCTCCGCCTCGTAAGCAAGCACGAAAGAAGACAGCCGCAGCCGCTCCGTCTGCTCCGGCATCTAGCAGTACAGCCAGAGGCAGGCAATACAGATTCGGTCCACCTCTCAAGCCTCTAGAGAAGTTACCATACGAGAGGACCGTGGAATAAAACGCGAAGATCGTGGAAAAAGAAGTGAATGACTTCTTTGAAGTGGTGAAAGCAAAGAGACATCCACCTCCGGAGGAGAAGGTAGACCGGGTGAAAGCAAATCGCACACTCGATGCCCTGAGGAAACCACCAAAGTCTCCACCGAAAACCAACTATGAGCGCATTACTGCAAAGGTATATATCGAAGCCGAGCGGTCAGGAAATACTAGCAGTGATCGAAGGTTAGCAAAACGACGAGTTGGGAAAAAAATTGCCCAGCTCGGCGAACAAGCGGACCAATCGTGCCCCCTGCTCAAGGTGTCTAGCGATATCGTCGCTAATGATCCGGGGATGGTGCCCGGTTATAGCAATGTTGGAGATTACCTACCCGATGATGTACATTATGATTTCTTGGAGGTGGAAGAACACCAATACCATTACGGGAAGCCTCTCGTCAAAGATGAAAGATCTCTAACAACGATGATGCGAAGATTCCATGATTGGTACATGGAAACCTGCAGAGAGTCTGGGGGGACGAATACTTTGTATCTGAGAGTTAACGAGGAGCACGACCTCGTTGGTTGATTTGTTGACTGTTCCATTTGAGGAGTTCTTCCAGTGGTTCAATCAAAAGGCCCTCGATAAATTAACGGTCACTTGCTACTGTCTGTAAGTACTACTTCTGTCATTAAGTCTCTATATATAGCTCAGCTCTTTCATTGCATGTATATATAATTATCCTCACTATATTATGCATATTGAAGATCGTCGAGTGCAGAAAAGCAGAAATGTACGATATTGGGTTCATTAACCCAAATCTCATAGATAAATTTGAGGTTGAAAAGAATGCCGATGATGCTGAGGCCAACTTGCTCAAATCATTGATAGTAAATCAAAACAAAGATAAAATACTCTTTCCTTACAACTTTGAATGAGTGTTACTGTCTTGTGCATATTCGGTTTCCCTTATTACTCGCGCGAGGTTATAGTAATGTAATTGATGAGTTATGCATGCGTGCACAGTGTCATAGCCCTAGCTCAGCCTTTGCTTGTCCTTGCATGATCATCATATCATCATGTTTAATTTTCTCAGAAACTTGAAATGGGGATGACAGAAACCCCCAGCACCACTCAAACCAACTAGGGTTACTAAAATACTTTTTCAATGAACCTGAACTGCCCTTATAAAATGTTCATCATCTTTGTCTTGGTCTAGAACCTCTGACAAAAATGGTGCACACTTTTCTAGGACAACAGAGGGTCACTGAATTAAATCATACAATATTTGCATGTGGGCATTTAAATACTATAAAATATTTTAAATGCTCAAATAATCATAAACTCAAATGTTTACTGTTGGATACATTATAAACAGTAGCCATGATTAGTTTCATGATTTTCGGAAATGCCCTGGCATTTTTAATAAAGCCCTGAAGTTACAGAAAATAGAAAACAGAAAAAATAGGAAAAGAGAGAAACTTACCTGGTCTCACCTGTGCAGCCCACCAGAGAGCTCAGCCATCCGCTGTAGCAGTCGGCCTAGCCCATCAGCGCCCTCCCTGTCATCTACCTCCTCAAGACAGTAGGACAGGGGCGTGTGCTCGCCGCGCGTCTGCACGCGCCGGCCACCTCCTGCCTCCCTGCCTGTCTCTCAATCGCCCTGAGGATGCCACGCGACCCCTTGGCGCCCTCTCACTCCCTCCCGTGTCTCTCCCTCGTCTGCCCCTCTCCCCCGAGCACCACCGAGCGGAGCTCGTCGCCACCGACACCGTTCGCCGCAGCCACCGACCCTCCCTCGCCCATCCAGTGTGTCCAAGAGCTCCGGGTCGTCTTCCTCATCCTCTCCACCGAGCCTTGGAACGAAGGACGCACCACAATGTCGCCAGCATCGCCGTTTCCATCGCCGGCCACTGTGGATCCTCGCCGTCGATTCAGGAGCTACCGGGCGTCCCCGACCTCGCCCTCGCACTCGTTGGACTCGCTGTGAGCCTCCGCACCGAACCTCCCTCTCCCCGATGCCGATTTCTTCCTCTAACCGCGGGGTCCGTCAAGCCCGAGAGCTCATCGCCGCCGGCCATGAGGTCGCTGTGGCTAGATCCCACACACGTCGCGTCCGAGCACGCTGTCGTCCTCAGCGCGTTCCCAGGAACCCAGAGCACCTACTCACTCTTCCTCCCGTGCACCGTAGCGCTCTGTCCATCTTCACCGAACTCCGGCCACCGCCGCGAGCTCCGTTCCAGCGAGCTCCGATGCCCCCGCAGCCACCCACCTGCTCCTCTGGATGCGGGCGAGCGAGGGCAACCCACTGGTGCCCTTGGCTTGACCCACTGCCGCCTGTAGCGCCATCTCCGCCGTTGCCCGAGCTCCGGCCGCCGCCCAAGTGGTCGCCGCGGTAGTTCCCGACCTCCCCTCACCCAGCCGCCTGCTCTGTTGGATGCAGTGCACGTCCAGCAGCCCATAGTGCCAAACCGGGAGCCCAATGGTCGCCGGATGGCAAAACCCGACGCCTCCGCCGTGCGGAATGGTTATCGCCGGCCAGTTTCCGGCGAGGCCGACGTGGCGACATCATTAGTTGCTAATGAGCCCACTAATCACCCCTCTAGAGCCACTGACATGTAGGCCCCACTGCCTATTTAACCACGGGGTAAACCCTTGTTAAGTTTTAACCTAAACACAGTGGACCCCGCACGTCAGTTGACCCGCTGACGTCACCATTGACTGGCCCCACCTGTCTATGAGACAAACTGGCACTGGGTCACTAACCAGTGGGTCCCACCGGTCAGGTTTGACCTGGACCGGCCCAATTGACCAGCTGACGCCAGCATGACTTAGTGCTGACGCAGAAAGCTTTTCTGGATTTTAAATAAATCAGAAATGATTTATTTATTTCAGAAAATATCCTAAACTTCTAAAAATCATAGAAATTGAACCGTAACTCCAAATGAAATATTTTATATATGAAAAATGATCAGAAAAATCCAAAGAATCTGTTTATGGCATTTGCATGCATGTTAGAGTAACTTATGTCCTCTGTTTAGGACAATTCAATTAAATGCCATTTAAGAAAGCACATATGGAGTTTGAATTTGAACCTAGTGTTCAAACCAACTCCATTTAACTTGTTGCTAGTTGCATTAGCCCAATCAACAGCATATTGCCATGTCACATTCATGCATCATATTGTTGCATGGCATTGATTGTGTTTCTTCTTTGTTTGTCGGTGGTTGTCCCCTCTCGGTAGGCGTATCCCGACGATGAGTTCGATGACACCGATGAAGAGCTATAATATCTTCAGAAGTGCCAGGCAAGCAAAACCCCCTTGTTCATTCCGATACATTCCCACTCTCTCGCTCCTGCTCTCTTTGATTGCATTAGGACAACAACGATTCAACTGTTACATGCTGTGGTGGCTGAACCCCTCTCCTCTGCATGACCTGTCATTGCCACAGTAAATAGATGAAACCCACTAGCATGAGTAGGAGTTGTTTGAGCCCTGATGTGCCTACTCATTCATGCTTGTTTGTCATGCCTGCTACTGCTTAGAGTTGAGTCAGGTCTGATTCATCGGGGATGAATTGGAATAGTGATGAACATGTCCTACTGTGTGTGAGCTAAGTGTGTGAACATGATTTGGTAAAGGTAGCGGTGAGAGGCCATGTAGGAGTACATGGTGGGTTGTCTCATTGCAGCCGTCCTCAGGAACTGAATTCTGTGTTTGTGATCCATGAACAGTTACTACCACACATCGGGCTCCAGGCGCTCCAAGCTCTCTCGACTTATTAATCAACCTGATCTCTGTCCAGGAGTTGCAACTAGTTTCTGGTGTTTGTAGGTAGTGTTAGTAGTCTACCAAGTGGCACCCGGTACAGGTAGGCTTGGGACAGACTAGGCACAGTGGCACGGTGTACCAAGTGGCACCCGGATGGTGGGCTTGGGAACCATGCTCACATCATTTGGGGCCGTGAGCGACACCCCGGCCAGATCTCCTTGCGGATGGAACCCGAATAGGCGATAAACCTGGACTAGAGACTTGTCGGTTAGTCAGGTCGTGGCCGACTCCCTCGCCAGGCTTCCGCTTGAAGGTTGCCGAGATACACGATGTGTACATGGTGGTAAGTGGCGAGAGCGTGTGTGAAGAAGTACACCCCTGCAGGGTTATCATTATCTATTCGAATAGCCGGATTCCTCAGATATGGAAACTTGGACCCCTTGCATAGTTCATAGACAAGTGAAAGTGGATACTCTAAAATGCGCAAGATAAGCGTGAGTGCTATGGATGGCGTTCTCGTAGGGAGACGGGAGCGGATCCATAGTGGTGTATTGATATGGTGAATATGTGGACTCGTGTGCGCCACCTCAAAGAGTTATTTGCAGTAGTAGTTCAGGTTAGCCACTGAGTCAAAGATGGCTTGCTGCAGTTAAACTCCACCACCCCTTTGTTGATACCGACGCATATGTAGATAGTTCTGATGTAAGTCTTGCTGGGTACATTTGTACTCACGTTTGCTTAATTTATGTTTTGTAGAGAGACTTCAGCCTCGCTAGTAGTTCCACGTGGACATCGACGTTTAGCTTGTTACCTCAGCTACGATCTTGTACCCTTGGGAGGGTCTTGTAGATAGTCAGGCTTCTGAGCCTTCTTCATTTGTAGTTGTCTGTACTCAGACAAGTTAAGCTTCCGCATGTGCTTGTTGCTTGTATGCTCTGTATGTTGGGTCATGAGACCCATGATTGTAATACTTGGCTCCTCGGAGCCTAATGAATACATACTTGAGTCGTAGAGTTATGTTGTGATGCCACGTTGTATTTACACACATCGAGCATATTGTGTGTATGATTGAAATGCTTGGTATGTGTGGGATCCGACAACCTAGTTGTTTATCCTTGGTAGCCTCTCTTATGGGGAAATGTAGTCTTGTGCTTCCATAAGCCATAGTAGTCCGCTACAGCCCGGTTCACCGGAGTCCTGCTAGCCCAGCACTACTGCTCCGGAACACTTGACTAGCCGGCATGTGATTCACTTCATTCCTATGTCTGTCCCTTCGGGGAAATGTCACGCTGTGACATCCGGAGTCCTGCCTAGCCTGCTACAGCCCAGTTCACCGGAGTCCTGTTAGCCCAGTGCTATAGCCCGGATTCGCACGCTGCTGACCGACATGCTCGATGTTGATTCATGTATGCCTGTCCCCGTAAGTTAGTGCCACTTTGGGTTCACGACTAGTCATGTCGGCCCGGGTTCTCTGTCATATGGATGCTAGCGACACTATCATATACGTGAGCCAAAAGGCGCAAACGGTCCCGGGCCATGGTAAGGCGACACCCGTGGGAATACCGTGCGTGAGACCGCAAAGTGATATGAGGTGTTACAGGCTAGATCGGTGTGACTTAGAATCGGGGTCCTGACACACAGCTTCCACTATATTCTCCTGGAGATTAAGCTTGAGCAGGGACTAGTAACCGTCTTAGACTCAAGATGAAAATCTCCCGAGACCTATGCAGACATGACTAAAATGCTTGAGAAGTAAGTTCAATCGATCATTATTGCACCATATCGACAACTTTTTGTTCATTTCATGATATCAAGTAATTGTTTTCTTTGTCTCGCAGGGTTTGGAAAGCACTCACCGCACAAGCTCCGGGACTGCCGGGGGAGCTGCGATGGACATACCCGAAAGTAAGTAGTACTAGCTAGCTAGTTCCGCGCATCTCGATCGTGTTGATTCTACCTACTTTCATCAATGCCATTTATAGTGCTTCGTTATCAGTTTGATTGACCTCTATTTCTCTTAAAGTGCTTGTGGCAAGAACAAGGGAATGATTTATGTGGATACTACGTGTGCGAGTTCATCTACAACGCGACTTGCAAAGATAAGCGGGGCGACTCTAAAAGACAATTTGATGTGCGTAAGCAATAATATTCACAATTTCATTGTATTACACCATCATTTCTGTTGAGTTTCATTCATATATATGTATTAACCCCCTTCTTCAAATTAGACGTGGGAGATGCGGAATGAACTCCTACCAGAAGATCGCATGAAAGCAATTAGAGTGGAATTAGCGGGATTCTTTCTTGACCATGTCATCAATAAAGCCGGAGAATACTATGTGGACCTTGAGTTCAAATTTAATTAGGGCATTATATTGTAAGAGATCTTGTATTGTATATATGTAGCCAGTAGCGTCGGATAGATATACAAAAACTTGTTGTTCGACCAATCTCTCGGAGAAGGAGAGGTCGATCACTTCTCTTGGTATGCATGACGAACTTCTGTACTTAATGGTTTCCTTCATTTTCTTACTAGCTAGCGTTTGTCGAGGGCCTCTCTATACGTATAGTACGTAGCGTCGACCAAGCACGGAGATAAGAGAGGACACTTCTCTTTATTAATTAATTAGCTACCTAACACAATATATGAAACACCTTAATTAACCATACAAAACCCCCAAATCCACCCCCTTTCAGAAAAAAAACCCTAGCCCCTGAACAACTGACGCGTGGATGCCTATTGGTCCCGGTTGGTGCCACCAACCGGGACTAAAGGCCCTCCTGCCTGGGCTCGCCACAACGGCCACGTGGAGGCCCATCTGTCCCGGTTCGTATAAGAACCGGGACTAAAGGCCAAGGGCATTAGTAACAACCCTTTAGTCCCGGTTCCGCAACCGGGACATATGGGCCTTATGAACCGGGACAAATGGCCCTTTTTCTACTAATGTAACCACCGTCGATCGCCTGCACCGTCCCGTCGCCGGCACCACCTTGTGGTGAGCCTCTTGTTCATGAATGTTTTATATAAAAAAATGATGTTTGTGTAATTTGGATATATAGTTACTCGTATAATTATCTTACCCGTACGTTGTTTGTTATACATAGTGCCATGGTTTTGATATCCGTCCCCGTCGGCCCTCGTGCTTGTTATGATTCGGATGTGGTATATTCTCTTTTAAAACTATTTTGTTGCATTTTGTGTTTATGACAAATTGTGCCCATCAAGTTGACATAGATATTTGTATGTAGGAGGTATGTGAACCGGAAATTCCATCCGACCCTATTGTCGAGAGGTTAAATTTAGTTGAAAGAGGAAACGAGGATTTGAAAGAAAAATTGAAAAGAATTGAGGGGGATAAGATGGAATTGGAGTTGCATGTTGCCGATGTCGTCTATGATCACAAGATCAAGATGGTGAAAATGCGCTTGAAGATTAGAAAGATTAGAAAATATGACATTCATAGTGAGGCTTGGTATCATTATGCTGTTGGATCAATTGTTACCTTAGTTGCGATCTTGATCGCATTTGTTGTTGCATTTAAATGCTTTAGTTAGAGAGTTATTTGTTTGTTGCATTTAAGTGTTGTGTGAACTTTATATATGTATGAACTTGTATTAATTTGGTCTTTTCAGTGTTGGTTAATGAAGATGAGCTGA
Source organism: Triticum urartu (assembly GCF_003073215.2). Taxonomy (NCBI): domain Eukaryota; kingdom Viridiplantae; phylum Streptophyta; class Magnoliopsida; order Poales; family Poaceae; genus Triticum; species Triticum urartu. The sequence continues at coordinate 26,988,485 of NC_053022.1, forward strand.
CAATGGATGTACGATGACCGATGCTCTCCCGAGTTCATTAATGGCGTGCAAACTTTTCTGCTTGCACTTGAGGCAAACAAGCGGGTGGATGGTTTTATGCCTTGTCCATGTGCTGGCTGTAAGAATGATCACAATTACTCTAAGTCAAGAACCATTCAAGTCCACCAGTTTGAGTCCGGTTTCATGCCCCACTATAATGTTTGGACCAAGCATGAAGAAAGAGGGGTTATGATGGAAGACAATGAAGAAGAAGAGGACGACGACAACTATCCTGTCCATGGGTTCCCTGAATATGATGATACAACAATGGGGGCAGAAGCTGAGCCGGCAATGCGGGAATAAGCTGAAGAAGAGGCATCAGATGAGCCCACTGATGATCTAGGTCGGGCCATTGCCGATGCAAAGAGAAACTGCGCAAGTGATTTGGAGAAGAAGTTGTAGCGCATGTTAGAGGATCACAAGAAATTGTTGTACCCGAATTGCAAAGCTGACAAGAAAAAGCTGGGCACCACACTGGAATTGCTGCAACGGAAGTCAGAGAATGGTGTTTCTGACAAGGGATTTGGAAAGTTGCTGGTAATGATAAAGAATATGCTTCCAAAGGACAATGAATTGCCCGAGAGTACGTACAAAGCAAAGAAGACTGTCTGCTCTCTAGGGTTAGAGGTGCAGAAGATACATGCATGCCCTAATGACTGCATCCTCTACCGCGGTGATCAGTATGAGGATTTGAACGCTTGCCCGATATGCGGTGCATTGCGCTATAAGATCAGCCGCGATGACCCTGGTGATGTCAAGGGCGAGCGCCCCAGGAAGAAGATTCCTGCCAAGGTAATGTGGTATGCTCCTATAATACCACGGTTGAAACGTTTGTTCCAAAACAAAGAGCATGCCAAGGCGATGCGATGGCATGGAGAAGACCATAAGAAAGACGGAAAGTTGAGAGTACCCGCTGACGGGTCGCAGTGGAGAAAAATCGAGAGAAAGTACAGGAAGGAGTTTGCAGGTGACGCAAGGAACGTATGGTTTGGTCTAAGCGCAGATGTCATTAATCCTTTTGGGGAGCAGAGCAGCAACCATAACACCTGGCCTGTGACTTTATGTTTGTATAACCTTCCTCCTTGGTTGTGCATGAAGCGGAAGTTCATTATGATGCCAGTGCTCATCCAAGGCCCTAAGCAACCCGGCAACGACATTGATGTGTACCTAAGGCCATTAGTTGAAGAACTCTTTGAGGTGTGGAATGGAATAGGTGTACGTGCGTGGGATGAGCAAATGGGGGAAGAATTTGACCTAAAGGCGTTGCTGTTCGTGACCTTCAATGATTGTCCTGCTCTCAGTAACCTTTCAGGACAGACAAACAAGGGATACCACGCATGCACGCACCGTTTGGATGATACCGACAGTATATATTTGGATAATTGTAGGAAGAATGTGTACCTGGGACATCGTCAATTTCTTCCGAGAAGGCATCCCGTAAGAAAGAAAGGCAAGCATTTCAAAGGTGAGGCGGATCACCGGACAAAGCCTTGCCACCGTTCTGGTGCTGATGTACATGACATGGTCAAGGATTTGAAGGTAGTCTTTGGAAAGGGTCCTGGTGGACAACCTGTTCTGAATGACGCTGACGGATGCGCACCCGTGTGGAAGAAGTAATCTATATTTTGGGACCTGCCCTATTGGAAAGACCTAGAGGTCCGCTCCGAAATCGACGTGATGCACGTGACGAAGAATCTTTGCGTGACCCTTCTTTGCTTCTTGGGCATGTATGGGAAGACAAAATACACACATGAGGCATGGGAGGACTAGCAACGTATGCACGGAAAAGACGGCATACATCAGGGTCATGCCAGCTACCCTCTTACCAAAGAAGAGAAGGAAATCTTCTTTGAATGCCTGCTCAGTATTAAGGTACCATCTGGCTTCTCGTCGAATATAAAGGGAATAATAAATATGGCAGAGAAAAAGTTCTAGAATCTAAAGTCTCATGACTTCCACGTGATTATGATGCAACTACTTCCGGTTGCATTGAGGGGGCTTCTACTAGAAAACGTTCGATTAGCCATTGTGAAGCTATGTGCATTTCTCAATGCAATCTCTCAAAAGGTAATCGATCCAGAACTCATACCAAGGTTAGAAAATAATTTGGTGCAATGTCTTGTCAGTTTCGAGTTGGTGTTCCCACCATCCTTCTTCAACATCATGACGCACGTCCTAGTTCACCTATGCGAAGAGATTAATGTTTTAGGTCCTGTATTTCTACACAATATGTTCCCCTTTAAGAGGTTCATGGGAGTCTTAAAGAAATATGTTCATAACCGTGCTAGGCCCGAAGGAAGCATCTCCAAGGGCCATGAAAATGAGCAGGTCATTGAGTTTTGTATTGACTTTATTCCTGACCTTAAGCCGATTGGTATTCCTGAATCGTGGCATAAGGGCAGACTGGATGGAAAAGGCATGCTAGGAGGGGATCAAATAATATGTATAGACGTACATTCTCTCACTGAAGCACATGATACGTCTCCAACGTATCTATAATTTTTGATTGCTCCATGCTATATTACCTACTGTTTTGGACTATACACTACTAGGAAAAAGCCTAGTAGTAGCGCGGGTTAAAAGCTAGTAGTAGCGCGGGTGCCTGCGCTACTACTACGGCGCTACAGCTAACTAGTAGTAGTAGCGCAGTGTATCCCGCGCTACTACTACTAACTATCTGTAGCGCGTGTCTGTGACCCGCGCTACTACTATTAATTTGAAAAACCAAAAAAAAACTCAACCCCGTGCGTGCTGTCAATGGTGTCAATGGTTTGGTCGACGGCACCGACGGCCATGACGATGGGGCGGCGGCCGGCGGCGACGCGCATGTTGGCCGAGAGCAGGGATATATCGGCCATGACGCGCACCTCGTGGAGACCACAGAGGCTAGCCCGGCATGGGCCGGGAGCTGGAGGACCTGGATCTTGGCATCGTGCATGGGGAGCAGCACCTCGCGGTGGCCATCGCCATTGAGGTCGGCGAAGAGCGGCGGCGGAGGAGGGGGATGGGTCAGCTTGGGTTCCGGATTGAATCGGAGAGGGGGGGGGAGGAGGAGGGATGGCCTGGAGCAAGAAGAAGACGACGAAGGCGGTGAGGAGGAGGATGCCGAGGTCGTTCTTCCACATCTTGGTGGCAGCGAGGTGCTCCGACGGCCTCCCACCGGAGGGATCTCGGAGAGGGAGGTGGAAGAAAGCCGAGTGTACCAGTGGCGACCACCGCTGGAGTACGAGGGAGCGAGGAGGAAAGTGAGAGAGGGGGAAAGTGAGGGAGAGAGGAGGGATTCGGTCGAGGATATGGGGATTTCACCTACCTCATACTTAGTAGTAGCAAGGGGTATAAAACCAAGCTACTACAATCAACTTATTAGTAGCACGGGTTTGTACCCCTCGCTACTACTATGGCATGTCCCGGGAGGGCACGGTAGAGACCTCTTAGTAGTAGCGGGGGTTAAAAACCCGTGCTACTAGTATCAACTTAGTAGTAGCGAGGGGTAAAAACCCGCGCTACTATTAAGTAGCAGTAGCGAGGGTTATAAACCCGCGCTACTAGTAAGCGTCTGCCTATAAGCTTTTCCCTAGTAGTGATATTGGGCTTTATTTTCCACTTTTATATTATTTTTGGGACTAACCTATTAGCCGGAGGGACAGCCCAGAATTGTTGTTTTTTTGCCTATTTCAGTGTTTCAGAGAAACATAATATCAAACGGAATGAAACCTTCAGGAACGCGATTTTCTCATCAGATAAGACACAGGAGACTTGGACCCTCCGTCAAGAAAGCCACGAGGCGGTCACGAGGGTGGAGGGCGCCCCCCTAGGGCGCGCCCCCTGCCTCGTGTGCCTCTCGAAGCTCCACCGATGTACTCCCTCCTCCTATATATACCTACGTACCCCCAAACGATCAGATACGGAGCCAAAAACCTAATTCCACCGCCGCAACTTTCTGTATCCATGAGATCCCATCTTGGGGCCTGTTCCGGAGCTCCGCCGGAGGGGGCATCGATCACGGAGGGCTTCTACATCATCATCCAAGCCCCTTCAATGAAGTGTGAGTAGTTTACTTCATACCTACGGGTCCATAGTTAGTAGCTAGATGGCTTCTTCTCTCTTTTTGGATCTCAATACAATGTTCTCCCCCTCTCTCGTGGAGATCTATTCGATGTAATCTTCTTTTTGCAGTGTGTTTGTTGAGACCGATGAATTGTGGGTTGATGATCCAGTCTATCTATGAATAATATTTGAATCTTCTCTGAATTCTTTTATGTATGATTGGTTATCTTTGCAAGTCTCTTCGAATTATCAGTTTGGTTTGGCCTACTAGATTGGTTTTTCTTGCCATGGGAGAAGTGCTTAGCTTTGGGTTCGATCTTGCGGTGTCCTTTCCCAGTGACAGAAGGGGCAGCAAGACACGTATTGTATTGTTGACATCGAGGATAACAAGATGTGGTTTTTATCATATTGCATGAAACTATCCCTCTACATCATGTCATCTTGCTTAAGGCGTTACTTTGTTTTTAACTTAATACTCTAGATGCATGCTGGATAGCGGTCGATGAGTGGAGTAATAGTAGTAGATGCAGAATCGTTTCGGTCTACTTGTCTCAGACGTGATGCCTATATACATGATCATACCTAGATATTCTCATAACTATGCTCAATTCTATCAATTGCTCAACAGTAATTTGTTCACCCACCGTAGAATACTTATGCTCTTGAGAGAAGCCACTAGTGAAACCTATGGCCCCTGGGTCTATTCTCATCATATCAATCTCCATCATTATTGTTCACCCACAGTAATTTGTTCACCCACCGTAGAAGATGACCTGTACTCGCTGTCCCAGTTACGATCTTTCAATATAATGACTTTCAAAGGGTACGAGATAAATGGGAATACATTTTACACGATCGCCCAAGATATGAAGAGCACCAACCAAAGCAATGGTGTCCGCTTTGATGTAGCAAGCAAGACGGGAAAGGAAACATATTATGGTTACATAGAGGACATATGGGAAGTTGACTATGGACGTGGTTTGAACGTCCCTTTGTTTCGTTGCAAATGGGTCAATATGACACGAGGCGGGGTAACGGAAGACCCGCAGTACGGAATGACAATAGTGGATCTCAACAATCTTGCGTATGCAGACGAACCATTCGTCCTAGACAATGATGTGGTATAGGTTTTCTATGTGAAGGACATGCCTACCAAGCCGAGAAAAAAAGATAAGGAAGCGAATGCATCATACGATGAGCCAAAGCGCCACATAGTTCTTTCTAGGAAGAGAAACATCATGGGAGTGGATGACAAGACAGACGTGTCAGAAGATTATGAAAAGTTTGATGCAATTGCTCCATTCACAGTGAATATTGACCCGAGCATCTAGTTAAATGATGAAGATTTTCCATGGTTACGACGCAAAGGGACACACGCGAAGAAGTTTCACACCCAAAGATCTGGGATGTGATCGGCTTCACTATCATCACTTTCTTCTGTGTTTCACACCCAGGATGGTATCTCTATAATAGTTAGGTTAGTTATGTGTTTTGGCATTTGAAACGCGAAGAAATTTTATGTGCAAACAAATTCTTTCATGCATTTACTGATTTTTTCAGCCAAATGACCCTGAAATTGAAAAGAACTTCAAATGAACTCAGAAAAGGTTGAAAGTTGGCATGGTATCATAATTTCACCCACATATCATGTGCAAAAAAGTAGAGAGGGTTACGGCAAAAACTGGATGCACTTCGTGTACAAAATGGACAATCTCTTTCGATGTATCAGGGTTTCGGACGAAAACTCATCTGTTACAAAGGCATTTCATTCTTTAAATAACCTAAGCATTACCAAATTGAATATAATGATAAAACACACTAATATTAAACATAAGAAAAAAGAATCACTGAAAAATCTATTTTCAAAGTTAAGTTATTCACAAACTAGTGATTCACACAAATTTCAAATAATTCAAAATTTGAAAACTACCGGCACTAACATCAAGTTTGTAATTTTTTGCACCTAAAGCAAAAATATTCACAAAGAAACTCTAAATACAGCAAAAAACAACTCAAAAATAAATAAAGCAAAAAAATAAGTAGATAAAAAGCCTGCCTACTGCGCCACAGCGGCCTGCATACGACTAGACACCCAACCTGTTGTCGGGCCAGGATGCAGGCCCGCAAAGGCCCAGTAGGCCCATATGGCAGCATAGAACAGGTAGGCCCAGTAGGCCTTCTTTGGAGAGGAGCTCGATAGAGCTACCACACTGGGGCTTATAAACCAGTGCGGACGCCCCTCGGCTAGCGAGGTGGGACTAAACTTGCCGCACCGCATGTGACGCCCCCGATTTGATTGTACACTAATCATACACGCAAACATGTACGATCAAGATTAGGGACTCACGGGAAGATATCACAACACAACTCTACAAATAAAATAAGTCATACAAGCATCATATTACAAGCCAGGGGCCTCGAGGGCTCGAATACAAGAGCTCGATCATAGACGAGTCAGTGGAAGCAACAATATCTGAGTACAGACATAAGTTAAACAAGTTTGACTTAAGAAGGCTAGCACAAACTGGGATACAGATCGAAAGACGCGCAGGCCTCCTGCCTGGGATCCTCCTAAACTACTCCTGGTCGTCGTCAGCAGCCTACACGCAGTAGTAGGCACCTCCAGTGTAGTAGGATTCGTCGTCGACAGTGGCGTCTGGCTCCTAGGCTCCAACGTCTGGTGGCAACAATCAGGAATAGAAAGGGGGGAAAGGGGGAGCAAAGCAACCGTGAGTACTCATCCAAAGTACTCGCAAGCAAGGATCTACACTACATATGTTTGCATTGGTATCAAATGGAAAAGGGTAGCATATGTGGACTGAACTACAGAATGTCGGAATAAGAGGGGGATAGCTAGTCCCGTCGAAGACTACGCTTCTAGCAACCTCCATCTTGCAGCATGTAGAAGAGAGTAGATGGTAAGTTCACCAAGAAGCATCGTATAGCATAATCCTACCCGGTGATCCTCCCCTCGTCGCCCTGGGAGAGAGCGATCACCAGTTGTATCTGGCACTTGGAAGGGTGTGTTTTATTAAGTATCCGGTTCTAGTTGCCATAAGGTCAAGGTACAACTCCGAGTGATCCTTTTACTGAGGGACACGACTATTCCAATAGATCAACTTCCCTGCAGGGGTGCACCACATTTCCCAACATGATCTATCCCCTTTGTCCGGACACACTTTCCTGGGTCATGCCCGGCCTCGGAATATCAACACGTCGCAGCCCTACCTAGGCACAACAGAGAGGTCAGCACGCCGGTCTAAATCCTATGGCGCAGGGGTCTAGGCCCATCGCCCATTGCACACCTGCATGTTGCGTACACGGCCGGTGAGCAGACCTAGCCTCCCTTATACAAGAGCAGGCGTTCTAGTCCAACCCGGCGCGCGCTGCTCAGTCGCTGACGTCACGAAGGCTTCGGCTGATACCACGACGTCGAGTGCCCATAACTGTTCCCGCGTAGTTGGTTAGTGCGTATAAGCTAGTAGCCAGACTCAGATCAAAAACCCAGATCTCATTAAGCGTGTTATTTTGAAGTAACCGCGAATGCCGACCAGGGCCAGGCCCACCTATCACCTAGGTGGTCTTCGCTTGCCCTGTCGCTCCACCTCAAAGTAACAGTCGGGGGCCGTCGGGAAACCAGGCCCACCACTACCTGGGTGGAACCACCTGCCCCTTCAACCCCCAACATCAGAATCACTTGCGGGTACTCAATGAGCCGACCCGACTTTAGTCACAACATTTATATGTATAAAGTATATAATATATACCCGTGATCACCTCCCGAGTGATCACGGCCCGGTAGTATAGCATGGTGATGTCTACTACACAACCTTCTTCTTGTAGAAGTTGTTGGGCCTCCAAGTGCGGAGGTTTGTAGGACAGTAGCAAATTTCCCTCAAGTGGATGACCTAAGGTTTATCAATCCGTAGGAGGCGTAGGATGAAGATGGTCTCTCTCAAGCAACCCTACAACCAAATAACAAAGAGTCTCTTGTGTCCCCAACACACCTGTCGGTGTCAAAACCGGCGGATCTCGGGTAGGGGGTCCCGAACTGTGCGTCTAGGCGGATGGTAACAGGAGGCAGGGGACACAATGTTTTATACCCAGGTTCGGGCCCTCTTGATGGAGGTAAAACCCTACGTCCTGCTTGATTAATATTGATGATATGGGTAGTACAAGAGTAGATCTACCACGAGATCAAGGAGGCTAAACCCTAGAAGCTAGCCTATGGTATGATTGTTGTTCGTCCTACGGACCAAAACCCTCCAGTTTATATAGACACGGAGAGGGCTAGGGTTACACAGAGTCGGTTACAATGGTAGGAGATCTACATATCCGTATCGCCAAGCTTGCCTTCCACGCCAAGAAAAGTCCCTTCCGGACACGGGACGAAGTCTTCAATCTTGTATCTTCATAGTCCAGGAGTCCGGCCGAAGGTATAGTCCGGCTATCCGGACACCCCCTAATCCAGGACTCCCTCAATAGCCCCTGAACCAGGCTTCAATGACGACAAGTCCGGCGCGCAGGTTGTCTTCGGCATTGCAAGGCGGGTTCCTCCTCCAAGTACTTCATAGAAGATTTTGAACACAAAGTAGTGTCCGACTCTGCAAAATAAGTTTCCACATATTTCCATAGAGAGAATAATATTTACACAAATCTAATCTGCTGACGTATTCCGTAGCGTGACATCACACCACGGTCAAGTCTTTATTCGAATCATTTTACTATCCCACCTCAGCGCGTTTAGCGAGGCGGTTTCCTTGGCACGCCTTATCAAAGCAGAGATCGTGTCCCCTCATTCCGGGATTCTCATCAATACGGGCGTGGGTAACCCAACCGTACCCGTTGGTATGTTTTCTCGATCAAAGGCGAGTCCCAAATGGTCACGGGGAGGGCCCTTGGTACTCAACCTCTTATAAAGAGACCAAGGCCTTACCCCTTTCTTTCAATCTCAAATGAGTTCGCCCTTTGCCTCGAGTTCCAACACCCAAGGCTCCAGATTTCAGGCGCTTCGGACCTTCGACAATGTCCGGTTCCGACCTTCGAGGCCGATGGATGCCCTCCTCCGTCATGGAGGAGGACGTCCTGAAGTTGAGAGAGGCCAGGTTCTTGACCGGCGAAATCTCGCATAGGCTGCCTGCTCAAGGGCACGTCATTCCCACTCCCAAGCCTGGTGAGAGTGTGGTGTTCATGTCTCACTTCCTTCGGGGGCTAGGCTTCCCGACGGATCCCGTTGTGAGGCGGCTCATGTTTTATTATGGGCTGGAATTTCACGACTTAGCTCCGGAGTCCATCCTCCATATTTCCTCATTCATCGTCATGTGTGAAGCCTTCCTCCGTATTACTCCTCACTTCAGACTATGGCTCAAGACCTTCAAAGTAGAGCCGAAGATGATCGAGGGATGGCACGCAGAGTGCGGAGGTGCCTTTATAAGCAAGAATGCTGGTGCTCCATGGCCTGAGGGCTCTTTTCAAGGGGAGTCCAGCTTATGGCAACGAGAGTGGTTTTATATCACAGCTCCCAGGAGCACCAAGTGGGTGGCGCTGCCTGCTTTCCGCTCGGGTCCCCCGCCACGACTGGCGTCATGGGTCAATAAGGGGCTGAACTGGGGGTCGGCGAAGGACGTGCCCCTGTTGCAGGGCCGCATCCGAGATCTCCTAGAAAGAGACATCAGTCTAGTCATGGTGACGAAGGTTATGTTAATTCGCCGAGTTTTTCCCTGCAAACGTCGCCCCCTCCGCCTGTGGGAGTTCAACCCGGAGGGACCATGAGTTCTCCAACATTTTCTTGGCGTGACGCCCGTGGAGATGTACAAATTGTTCTTCGGACCACAAGTAGTGTGTCCGGATTCTACGGAGGACGCAGGTCTGAGCTGCAATCATTCGGATACTCAAGTAAGTAGCCTTGTGCCCGGACTCGCTATCCGTATATTTATCACAAAATTGCCCCTAAAAGAGTTGTCCTTTAAACAGGAGTGGATAGCGAAAGCAAAGCTAATCAGGTGTCCGCCCCCCCCTCCCCAAGACCACGCCGGGTCCCATGCTAGTCAGGATGTTGGAGGTCGTGCCTTCAAAGGAAAGCGAGGGAGGGGACAAGGAAGCTACAGCCTCCTCAGAGGAGGTTGTCCGAAAGGGAGGAACCGAAAATTCCTCTCCTCGGGGGTAGAAGAGGACCGCCTCTGAAGACCCGGAGACCATGGCCTCAAAGCAGGGGAAGAAATCTTCGCCAGAGGGTCCTGTGCTGGGGGATACTTCGGCCAAATTATGCCCTCAAGGGGATCAGCCCTCCACCGAGCCGTAAGTAGAGAAGAGTTTTCTTTTTAAGGAACGAGAGAAATCCTTGCTTTATATCTGAGAAAAGTAATTGAAAATTTACCTTGTAGCTCGGACCTTAGCCCTTCTCAGCAGAGCTCATCTTCGGGCGATCTTCTTTCGAAGATGATGGAGAGCGGAAAGCCTCCCCCTGCCGTACCGCCTCGTGAGGCAGGCAACCCTGAGGTATCGTCGCGGAGGGTTTCTTCGAATCTGGCAGGGCCGGAAGGCAGTCATATGGCCCCCCAAAGTCCTCCGCGCCCGGCCTTCGAAAAGGGCCATCGGACGAGTCCGGCGCCGTCTGGTGCGTGGTCGGAGGAGCTGAAGGATATGCTAGGGCGAGCATCTATCTCAGAGGGGCACCGTGCATTGATGGGTACGGTGATTGAGAGGATTTCACGAGGCCGTCAGGAGTTTACTGACAGGTTTTGACGTACGCGAAATAATGTACCCTTTTTGGACAGTTGCGCATAAATAAGATGCGCCCTGTGTAGATAGTAGCCCCTGAGACTCTGTGTGTTGTCAAAAGTGACGGCGCGCAGAGGATCATAATCCCAGGTCTAATATGACGCCTTCATACGTAGGTGGCGAAGTGTCTGGAGGCAAGCCGGACTGATGAATTTGCCGAGCTAAAGCGGCAACTTGACGTGGCAGATGCCGACATCGCGCTTGTCAACAAGCGGCTTGACGAGGCGCAAGGTATGTAATTCCTCCGGCGGCACCTGGTAAGAGGAGCTTTATGCCAGTATCTTACAATGTGTGCGCTTGATGCAGATGCTGCTGCCGCCATGGAGAATCTTCGGGCGGAACTTGCCCGAGCCAAGGAGCAAGCCAGGAAAAGTGATGCGGCTGCCGGAAAGGCAATTGAAGAGCTGAAAGCCGAACAGGCTGCTCACTGCCGAAGCAAGAAGGAAATGGCCGAGATGGCCGTGAAGCTGAAGAACGCTGCTGACCGTTGCAAGCTTCTTGAAAAAGAAGATCAGGCGGAACAGACGGACCTGAAGAAGGCCGTTGCGATGCCAAGGATGCTCACTCTGTGATGAGGGCTATGAAGGAGGAGATGCGTCAGGCCGGAGAGATCGCGGCTGGAAAGCCCTTTATGCTGCGGAGGAAGTCCTGTGATCCTAAACATGCTCCGTTGGACCGGATGTGGAGTACAACAGACACCTATCTGGATTTGGCAGCGAGTGCCGCGGATGCGGCCGAACACTTCCGAGATCAAGAAGATCGCGAAGTGGAAAAGCTCTTTTGGTCGCAGTTCCACAATCCGGAGCCTGTCATTAGCCGATCGTTTGGCCGAATGGGCCGAGCTAAATAGGTTTTCCGGACTCGCCGTGAAGTATGTCATGAGTCATCTGTGGCCAGAGAGGCCAGAGCCGAAAAGTTATTTCAACTTGGTGCAGCAGTTCCTTGGTGCGGCGCCGCATATCAATGCGATGAAGAGGTCAGCGTGCATAGAGGGTGCGCGGATGGCTCTTGCCCGTGTCAAGACATACTGGGCGGAAATGGGGGCCACCGCTGTTGCATCCCCAGACTCGGATGGAAGCCGAGTACCTGCTGAGCACTATTTTTAGGAAGTTCTGCAAGGCGCTCGTTTAATAGAGATGCAGTGCTCGAAGGACACTATATTCGAATAGCATTATTGTAAAACAATATTTTGATAAATTGTAGAAGCTTTTTATACTTGTGCCTGCAAGTATTATAATACCTCCTGTGCGGCCGTTTTAACATATATGTATATATGATCTGAAAGATGGTAGTCGTCGGCTTCAGCCCCCATGCACATAATGCAGGGGTGTTCGCAGAAGGCGCATTTTCACACTTGATCCAACGTCTTGGTCCTACAAAGGAGGTGATAGCGCAGCGAACTAGGAAATCGGACTATGATGCTTTATCACTTTCACTTAGCCATAGGAGTTTGACAGTGAGGCTACTTATATAGCCCCTGGTGGCGCCTGCGCTCGCCCGAACTCGGGGCGCGTATGTGCCTGGTCGGGAAGCGGCCCTTCGTTAATGCGGAGGAATCCTAAAGATTCCGGTAAGTCATCGAGTGGTTGACCAGTCTCACGCTATATCATGACAGTCAGTTTTCGGCTTTCTCTACTGAGGTGCTCGCCTGGCCGAACCGGGGCACAATCGCAGTAGTTCTCCTGGTGCCTCCTTAGCCGATAGAGTAGAACGTAAGGTAGAAAAACACAGGATCCGGGCAAACCCAACATTTGACCAAAGACATGATTCGCAGCTGATGCATATAAGGCCAAACTCGCGACGCCGAACACTCCCTAAGGTATTCGGTCTTTATGAGGGCGGGTGGGATAACGCCCTTAGTAATAAGACCCTAGTGTCCAGGTACGCGCAAAAACTCTGACGTGGCCACATGCCAAAACGCCAGCCTCCTCCTTGGGTATACCAAGAAACCAGGGGATGTGTATCAACAAGAGACAGTAAAAAAGGTTTACGCAGGGTCTTAATCTGAAAAGAATCCTTGGAACGGGTCCCTGCTGCATGTCTGCGCCCGTGTCTCCGTTGTGCCGTATCTTGGACCGGCGTAGCACGGTGTTCATCTGTAAAAGAGAGGAACTTAGTTAAAGAAAGGTCGTGCCGAACATGAGTTATACTAAATAAACGAAGTATAAATCGAAATGGGTAAAATTGAGCTTTATTGTCTCTTGTTTTATATGCGCGGAGCCCCTAGTACAGGGGCATATGGCTATTAAGCCTTTATCAATTGTATGTTTATGCCGGACTCGTCTACCCGTGTCCGTGGTCTTGACGACCTGTTTAGGTGCTTTGGCTGGTGAAGCCGCTTTATTGTGGGGCTGCCAAGGCAGCCGCATTGTCTTCCGCGCGGGGGGAACACTCAATGTTTTCCCTTTAATGAGATGATGCCTCGTGGACCGGGCATCTTAAGCGTGAGAGATGCATAATGCGCTATTGCGTTAAAGCGGGCGAAAGCTTCGCATCCCAGCAGTGCTTGATAGCTACTTGAGAATGGGGCGATATGGAAAGTTAGCTGTTTGCGACGGAAGTTATCGGGGGAGCCGAACATAACTTCTAACCGGAGAGAACCCATGCAACGGGCATCCGGGCCTGGCGTTACCCCTTGAAAGGAGGTTTTGCTATGGCGAATTTTTGTTGGGTCTATCCACATGTTGCGGATGGTGTCCTCGTATAACAGGTTTAGACCACTGCCGCCGTCCATCAGGACATTAGTAAAGTGGAGTCCACCAATTATTGGATCTAATACCAAGGCAGTCCATCCTGCGTTCCGGATACTTCTAGAGTAATCCTGATGGTCGAAGGTGATCGGTTTTAACAACCATTGGCGAGACTCCTTTGGGATAGGCCGTGTGGCGTGTATTTCTGTTGGCGCCATTCTGTTCGTCACGTGAAGTAAGTTTACTGTTTTGACTTCTTGTGGGAAATCCTTTTGTTTCCTAGTGCTCTGCTTGTGGGGTTCATCGTCGTCCTCACTTGGTGTGTCGAGCCCCTTGTGTTCGGCGTTGAGTTTGCCGGATTGCTTGAAAACCCAACAATCTCTGTGGGTATGGTTCGCAGGCTTCCCGGGAGTACTGTGTATTTGACATATCTTGTCCAAGATTTTGTTTAAGTTGGATAGCTCGTCCCTGTTATCCTTGAGGGGCGGCATTCTCTGATTCTGCCGCAAGCTTTTGAATCCGGCGTTGACCGCTGTGCTCTTTGGGCTGTTTCTCTTATTCCGGCGCTGATCCTTGTTGCGCTGGGGTTTTCCGTTTCCATCCCTAACTTTGGATGTACTTGGGTCGCTGGTGCTACATCTTGCCAACCAGCTGTCCTCTCCTGCGCAAAAGCGGGTCATGAGGCTTGTTAATGCGGCCATTGTTCTTGGCTTTTCTTGGCCGAGGTGTCTGGCGAGCCGTTCGTCTCGAACGTTATGCTTAAAAGCTGCTAGGGCTTCAGCGTCCGGACAGTCGACTATCTGATTCTTTTTAGTAAGAAATCTGTTCCAAAATTTCCGGGCTGACTCTCCGGGCTGTTGAGTTATGTGACTGAGATTGTCTGCATCCGGAGGGCGGACATAGGTCCCTTGAAAATTTGCCCGGAAAGCATCCTCATGCTCTTCCCAACTTCCAATGGTGTTTTCGGGAAGGCTTTTGAGCCAATGCCGGGCTGGCCCTTTAAGCTTGAGGGGTAAGTATTTTATGGCGGGGAGGTCATCTCCTCTGGCCATGTGTATGTGGAGGATATAATCCTCGATCCAGACCCCAGGGTCTGTTGTTCTGTCGTACGCCTCTATGTTTACGGGTTTGAATCCTGCTGGAAATTCATGGTCCAGCACCTCATCGGTGAAACATAGGGGGTGTGTGGCACCCCTGTATTTTGGGTGTGCCGTGATGTTCGGATATTTGTTGTGTTGCATTGCTTACTAGAGCTTGCTTTCTTGGCCCGTAGATAGATCTGGCTGGGCCATCTTTTTGATGCGGGTCCTTTGGTGGATTGCATGCCGGCTTGTGTGTGTCGCCGCTTGCCGCTCCATGCTGGCCATGCGGTCGTCTATCTGACCGGGAGGCTTTCCTATTTTTTGACTGCGGGGGTTCTAAGGCCTCCTCGTCAAATTCAGGCAGTAGCTTTCGCTTTGGATAGCTTTTTGTGCGGCAACTGCCGCCATATTTGTCTACGGTGTTGCGTACTTTGCTCCGTCTGATTCTGAGTGCATATTCCGCAGTTTTGAGCTTCCGCTTCTGCTTTTCAGGCTACGCGCAGTAGCGACGAGCCCTTCGTGGAGGTTCTTCTGCTCCATGAGCCTTTCCGGCGTAAGGTCGTCCGGACTATTGTTTTCACCGGGGACGGGGTGTTCGGTTTGTTTATCCAAGTTGCCCTGTTCGGACGGTTGCTCGAAGGCATGTTCGTCGTCCGCCGGCTCGTCCTGCTCTATGGCTGGGTCTGTATGGCTGCTGTCTCTGTCGAGGCGGGGCTTGGAGTGGCGCTTACGTCACTGCTTTGATTGCTTTTCGAGTGAACGATCCCTCATTGCATCCCTGTGTTCCTCGTCGTCGCTTCCTTTGGGTGTGTCCACCATGTATACATCACGAGATGAGGTGGCTGTCCAGTGCCTTATAGGCGTTGATTCATGTTCATCTCCTACATTGTCGTCCATACCGTCGATGTCTTCGGAGTCGAAGTCGAGCACGTCGTTTAAATTATCGACAGTGGCTACGAAGTGGGTGGTGGGTGGGCTTTGAATTTCTTCATCATCCACATCCCAACCTTGTTGACCATAGTCCGGCCAGGGCTCTCCTGATAAAGAGAGAGACTTTAGTGAATTCAGAATATCGCCGAAGGGCGAGTGCTGAAAGATGTCCGCGGCGGTGAACTCCATGATCGGCGCCCAATCGGGTTCGACGGTAGGGGCGCGGAGGGCTCGGAGTCTGGAGAGGAGTCCGGCTCCTTGGAGTCACGGGCTTCGCAGAGAATAGGGCTGGTGTTCGGCTCGATCGCCGTAGAGATTGCAGCCCCCGAGGTGGTGTCCAACCACCCATCCTCTATTGGCGCAGTTGGCTCCGAATTAAGGGTCGGAGCTGATGCGGGTGCGGCCTGCAGGGCACTGTTCGGCAGCAGAGCTAGATCATGCCCATCGTGACAGTGCGGCGCGCTCGGCTGCGGCTCAAATCCGTCGAAGATCAAGTCTCTGCGGAGGTCCGCTGTGTAGTTTAAACTTCCAAATCTGACCTAACGGCCAGGGGCGTAGCTTTCGATCTGCTCCAGATGGCCAAGTGAATTGGCCCGCAGTGCAAAGCCGCCAAATACGAAGATCTGTCTGGGGAGAAAGGTCTCACCCTGGATCGCATCGCTGTTAATGATCGGAGAAGCCATCGGTCCTAAAAGTGACGACACAGAGGAACTCTCAATGAAAGCACCAATGTCTGTGTCAAAACTGGCGGATCTCGGGTAGGGGGTCCCGAACTGTGCGTCTAGGCAGATGGTAACAGGAGGCAGGGGGCACAATGTTTTACCCAGGTTCGGGCCCTCTTGATGGAGGTAAAACCCTACGTCCTGCTTGATTAATATTGATGATATGGGTAGTACAAGAGTAGATCTACCACGAGATCAAGGAGGCTAAACCCTAGAAGCTAGCCTATGGTATGATTGTTGTTCGTCCTACGGACTAAAACCCTCTGGTTTATATAGACACTGGAGAGGGCTAGGGTCACACAGAGTCGGTTACAATGGTAGGAGATCTACATATCCGTATCGCCAAGCTTGCCTTCCACGCCAAGAAAAGTCCCTTCCGGACACGGGACGAAGTCTTCAATCTTGTATCTTCATAGTCCAGGAGTCCGGCCGAAGGTATAGTCCGGCTATCCCGACACCCCCTAATCCAGGACTCCCTCAACACCCAATACTATGGTAAATTATATAGGTGCAATAGTTCGGCAAAGAGATTGTGATACAAGTGTTATATGGATGGTAGATAAAGGTTTTTGTAATCTTAAAATATAAAAACAGCAAGGTAACTAATGATAAAAGTGAGCACAAACGGTATTGCAATGCTAGGAAACAAGGCCTATGGTTCATACTTTCACTAGTGCAAGTTCCCTCAACAATAATAACATAATTGGATCACATAACTATCCCTCAACATGCAACAAAGAGTCACTCTAAAGTCACTAATAGCGGAGAACAAACGAAGAGATTATGGTAGGGTACGAAACCACCTCAAAGTTATTCTTCCCAATCAATCCGTTGGGCTATTCCTATAGGTGTCACAAACAGCCCTAGAGTTCGTACTAGAATAACACCTTAAGACACAAATCAACCAAAACCCTAATGTCACCTAGATACTTGAATGTCACCTCAAGTATCCGTGGGTATGATTATACGATATGCATCACACAATCTCAAATTCATCTATTCAACTAACACATAGGACCTCAAAGAGTGCCCCAAAGATCCTATCGAAGAATCATGATGAAAACGTGTGCCAACCCCTATGCATAGGTTCATGGGCGGAAACCGCAAGTTGATCACCAAAACATACATCAAGTGAATCACGTGATATCCCATTGTCACGACAGATACGCACGGCAAGACATACATCAAGTGTTCTCAAATCTTTAAAGACTCAATCCGATAAGATAACTTCAAAGGGGAAACTCAATACATTACAAGAGAGTAGAGGGGGGGGGGGAGAAAACAACATAAGATCCAACTATAATAGCAAAGCTCACGATACATCAAGATCGTAACACCTCAAGAACACGAGAGAGAGGGAGAGAGAGAGAGAGATCAAACACATAGCTACTGGTACATACCCTCAGCCTCGAGGGAGAACTACTCCCTCCTCATCATGGAGAGCACCGGGATGATGAAGATGGCCACCGGAGAGGAATTCCCCCTCCGTCAGGGTGCCGGAACGGGTCTAGATTGGTTTTCGGTGGCTACGGAGGCTTCTGGCGGCGGAACTCCCGATCTATTGTGCTCCCCGATCGTTTTAGGGTATATGGAGATATATATAGGCGGAAGAAGTACGCCAGGGGGGCCACGAGGGGCCCACGAGGGTGGAGGGAACGCCCCCCTACCTCGCCGCTTCATCGAAGCTGATACGACTCCAATGTATCTATAATTTTTGATTGCTCCATGATATATTATCTATTGTTTTAGACATTATTGGGCTTTATTTTCCACTTTTATATTATTTTTGGGACTAACCTATTAACCGGAGGCCCAGCCCAGAATTGCTGTTTTTTGCCTGTTTTAGGGTTTTGAAGAAAAGGAATATCAAACGGAATGAAACCTTCAGAAACGTGATTTACTCATCAGATAAGATCCAGGAGACTTGGACCCTCCGTCAAGGAAGCCACGAGGTGGTCACGAGGGTAGGAGGCACGCCCCCTGCCTCGTGGGCCCCTCGAAGCTCCACCGACGTACTTCTTCCTCCTATATATATCCACGTACCCCCAAACGATTGGGGATGGAGCCAAAAACCTAATTCCACTGCCGCAACTTTCTATATCCACGAGATCCCATCTTGGGGCCTGTTCCGGAGCTCCGCCGGAGGGGGCATCGATCACGGAGGGCTTCTACATCATCATCCAAGCCCCTCCGATGAAGTGTGAGTAGTTTACTACAGACCTACGGGTCCATAGCTAGTAGCTAGATGGCTTATTCTCTCTTTTTGGATCTCAATACAATGTTCTCCCCCTCTCTTGTGGAGATCTATTCGATGTAATCTTCTTTTTGCGGTGTATTTGTTGAGACCGATGAATTGTGGGTTTATGATCAAGTCTATCTATGAATAATATTTGAATCTTCTCTGAATTCTTTTATGTATGATTGGTTAACTTTGCAAGTCTCTTCGAATTATCAGTTTGGTTTGGCCTACTAGATTGGTTATTCTTGCCATGGGAGAAGTGCTTAGCTTTGGGTTCAATCTTGCGGTGTCCTTTCCAAGTGACAGAAGGGGCAGCAAGGCACGTATTGTATTGTTGCCATCGAGGATAACAAGATGGGGATTTTATCATACTGCATGAAATTATCCCTCTACATCATGTCATCTTGCTTAAGGCGTTACTCTGTTTTTAACTTAATACTCTAGATTCATGCTGGATAGCGGTCGATGAGTGGAGTAATAGTAGTAGATGCAGAATCGTTTCGGTCTACTTGTCTCGGACGTAATGCCTATATACATGATCATACATTGATATTCTCACAACTATGCTCAATTCTGTCAATTGCTCAACAGTTATTTGTTCACCCACCGTAGAATACTTATACTCTTGAGAGAAGCCACTAGTGAAACCTATGGCCCCCGAGTCTCTTTCTCATGATATCAATCTCCATCACTTTATTATTGCTTTGCTTTTACTTTGCTTTTACTTTATTTACGTTGCATCTTTATACCAAAAATACCAAAAATATTATTTATCATCTCTATCAGATCTCACTTTCGTAAGTGACCGTGAAGGGATTGACAACCCCTAAGCGCGGTGGTTGCGTTGAGCTATTGTTTTTGTGTAGGTACGATGGACTCGAACGTAGCCTCCTACTGGATTGATACCTTGGTTCTCAAAAACTGAGGGAAATACTTACGCTACTTTGCTGCATCATCCCTTCCTCTTCGGGGAAATCCAACGCAGTGCTCAAGAGGTAGCAAGAAGAATTTCTGGCGCCGTTGCCGGGGAGTCTCCACAAAAGTCAACATACCAAGTACACATCACAATCCCTATCTCCCGCATTACATTATTTGCCATTTGCCTCTCGTTTTCCTCTCCCCCACTTCACCCTTGCCGTTTTATTCGCCCTCTCTCTCTATCCTCCCTCTCCGTTTGCCTCTTTTTGCCCGTTTGCTTTTTGTTTGCTCGTGTGTTGGATTGCTTGTTTGTCGCGATGGCTCAAGATAATACTAAATTGTGTGACTTCACCAATACCAGTAATAATGATTTCCTTAGCACTCCGATTGCTCCTCTTAACGATGCTAAATCTTGTGAAATTAATACTGCTTTGTTGAATCTTGTCATGAAAGATCCGTTCTTCGGCCTTCCTAGTGAAGATGTCGCTACACATCTTAACAGCTTCATTGATTTGTGTGACATGCAAAATAAAAAAGATGTCGATAATGATATTGTTAAATTGAAGCTATTTCCTTTTTCGCTTAGAGATCGTGCTAAAGTTTGGTTTTCGTCTTTGCCTAAAAATAGTATTGATTCAAGGAACAAGTGCAAAGATGCTTTTATCTCTAAGTATTTTCCTCCCGCTAAGATCATCTCTCTTAGAAACGATATTATGAATTTTAAACAACTTGATCATGAACATGTTGCACAAGCTTGGGAGAGAATGAAATTAATGATACGTAATTGCCCTACTCATGGTTTAAATTTGTGAATGATTGTTCAGAATTTTTATGTCGGATTGAATTTTGCTTCTAGAAATCTTTTAGATTCGGCCGCGGGAGGCACTTTTATGGAAATCACTTTAGGAGAAGCTACTAAACTCCTAGATAATATTATGGTTAATTATTCTCAATGGCATACTGAAATCTACTAAAAAGGTGCATGCGATAGAAGAAATTAATGTTTTGAGTGGAAAGATGGATGAACTTATGAAATTATTTGCTACTAAGAGTGTTTCTTCTGATCCTAATGATGTGCCCTTGTCTACTTTGATTGAGAATAATAATGAATCTATGGATGTGAATTTTGTTGGTAGGAACAATTTTGGTAACAACGCGTTTAGAGGAAATTTCAATCCTAGGCCTTATCCTAGTAATCCCTCTAATAATTATGGTAATTCCTACAATAATTCTTATGTAAATTATAATAAGATGCCCTCGGATTTTGAATCTAATATTAAAAAATTTATTTCTTCGCAAAAGAATTTTAATGCTATGATTGAAGAAAAATTGCTTAAGATTGATGATTTGGCTAGGTATGTTGATAGAATTCCTCTTGATGTTGATTCTTTGAAACTTAGATCTATTCCACCTAAGCATGATATCAATGAGTCTCTCAAAGCCATGAGAATTTCCATTGACGAGTGCAAAGAAAGAACCGCTAGGATGCGTCCTAAGAAAGATGCCTTTATAAAAGCGTGTTCTTCTAGTTCCTATGAAAATAATAATGAAGATCTAAAAGTTATTGACTTGTCCCCTATTAAATCTTTGTTTTGCAATATGAATCTTGATAATTATGGGACTGAATATGATCCACCTTTCCTAGAAGGCGTTCTAAGAATTTGGAATTTGTTGATCTTGATACTAAATTTGATAAAAATGGGATTGAAGAAATTAAAACCTTAGATGTTGCTAAACCTACTATTATGGATTTCAAGGAATTTAATTATGAAAATTGCTCTTTAATTGATTGTATTTCCTTGTTGCAATCCGTGCTAAAATCTCCTCACGCTTATAGTCAAAATAAAGCGTTTACTAAACATATCGTTGATGCCTTGATGCAATCTTATGAAGAAAAACTTGAATTGGAAGTTTCTATCCCTAGAAAACTTTATGATGAGTGGGAACCAACTATTAAGATTAAAATTAAAAATTATGAGTTTTATGCTTTGTGTGATTTGGGTTCTAGTGTCTCTACTATTCCCAAAACTTTTTGTGATTTACTAGATTTCCGTGATTTTGATGATTGCTGTCTAAACTTGCATCTTGCGGATTCCACTATTAAGAAACCTATGGGAAGAATTAATGATGTTCTTATTGTTTCAAATAGGAATTATGTGACCATGGATTTTATCGTTCTTGATATAGATTGCAATCCTTCTTGCCCTATTATTCTTGGTAGACCTTTCCTTAGAACGGTTGGTGCAATTATTGATATGAAGGAAGGGAATATTAGATTTCAATTTCCATTAAAAAAGGGCATGGAATACTTTCCTAGAAAGAAAATAAAATTACCATATGAATCTATCATAAGAGCCACTTATGGATTGCCTACCAAAGATGGCAATACCTGGATCTATTCTTGCTTGTTATGCCTAGCTAGGGGCGTTAAACGATAGCGCTTGTTGGGAGGCAACCCAATTTTATTTTTATTCCTTGCTTTTTGATCCTATTAAGTAATAAATAAATTATTTAGCCTCTGTTTTGTTTGTGTTTTCAGTGTTTAATTAGTGTTTGTGCCAAGTGGAACCGTTGGGAAGAATTGGGGAACGTCTTGTTGAACTTGCTGTAAAAAACAGAAACTTTAGCACTCACGAGAACTGCTGTCATTTTTATTTGGAAAGTGCTATTTAGTTTATTCTTTTTGCAGATGATTAATAGATAAATTCTTCACGTCCAGCACTTTATTTTAGAATTTTTGGGGTTCCAGATCTTGAGCTAGCTACAGATTACTACAGACTGTTCTGTTTTTGACAGATTCTGTTTTTCGTGTGTTGTTTGCTTATTTTGATGAATCTATGGCTAGTAACATAGTTTATAATCCATAGAGAAGTTGGAATACAGTAGGTATAACACCAATATAAATAAATAATTAGTTCATTATAGTACCTTGAAGTGGTCTTTTGTTTTCTTTCACTAACGGAGCTCACGAGTTTTCTACTTTAAGTTTTGTGTTGTGAAGTTTTCAAGTTTTGGGTAAAGATTTGATGGATTATGGAACAAGGAGTGGAAATAGCCTAAGCTTGGGGATGCCCATGGCACCCCCAAGATAATCTAAGGACACCTAAAAGCCAAAGCTTCGGGATGCCCCGGAAGGCATCCCCTTTTTCGTCTACATCTATCGGTAACTTTACTTGGAGCTATATTTTTATTCACCACATGATATGTGTTTTGCTTGGAGCGTCTTTTATGATTTGAGTCTTTGCTTATTAGTTTACACTACAACAATAACCCACCTTTAGCAACGCAACGATGCGTTGTTGTATGCCCGTATAAACGTTGCTGAGATCTACACCAACAGATGAATATGCGTTGCCTTTGGTGGCGTTGCAAGAGTCTACAACAACGTATACACATGCATTGGTAAGCAATGTGGAGATGCGTTGCAACAACGGCAACGTATATAGTAAGCCCATAACAACGCTTCATATCCATTGCTGGTTACCCTACATATGAGGATTTCCAAATGGATCATTACAACAACTACATAGCATGGACAATTAATTGCATTTCATATATTTACATCCAAAATTATTAGGTCAATTCAAACAGTGCACAGAAGCCATGATATAATAAACATAAAGATCTCATATATAATATTAACTCTGTTGCATTTGGCATTACAAAGAACACAATCCAAAGATTACAGCTCGTGAAACTATCTAGTAGTAGCCCAATTATTGACCATGCAATCAACGTCTCAGCCATTGTAGAACATAATGTGACCATGGAAGTGATGTTCTAAAAAGTAATGCTAAACTATCTAGTAGAAGCCCAATTCTTGACCTCACAATCAGCATGTGCCATGCATCATCTATTTTTCTTGGCAATCTACAACAACAAAGAAACAAGATCAGTAACTTATGGTAGAGAAAAACCAGGTTGATGGAAACGTAAAATTTAAAGAAGCAACATATAAAGGTTGAAGGTCATGCGATAATTATTCCTATTACATATATTTAGTGGCATGTTCTAAACCATCAACACTTTTCCACCTTGTATATGAAATGAATGACCTGATACAATGTGCATTGTGTAGTATTGCACAAATAATACTTACAAAGAACTAAGAAGATAGCTTGATTATCACACCTCTTTACCCTACTAAAATTTAAAGCTACATTGTTTGTTGAATTGCAAACATAAGAAACCATACAGGAGAAAACAATTGAAACTTCAATATTCAGCCATACAGAATGCTTACAGACCCTTTTCCATTTTTAGATGCACTATTTGCTCAACCAAATAGACAAGAAAACATGACAGATGCACAAATTGTACATTTACTAGTATAAATAAAAACATATACAAAAAAAGTAGTGGTGAAATTGAATGGAAAACATGTGCGTGCAGTTTTTTAGTTTGTCACCAAATAACAGAATGTTCACTTACAATATAGCATGTCTCATTTCTTGGTAAGATGGCAGAGAAACACAAATAACATCAATAAGTTCAAAAGCTACAGCCAAATTTATTACATCTTTATAGGAAAAAAGGTTGCCAACTTGCTTTTGTAAGAGTATCCATTTGTCATTATGTAGTCTTCGGATGGAAACAAGATGTGCCATGCAGTACTCACAACTAGAGGTTACAATTGATTGGATTTAGAATTGATTTACCTCCACATTCCACAGAATTAGTTCATACTCTGATGAACCAAACGCACTCATGCTAATTATTTTTAAGTTATACAATGTACTACAACCAAGGTGGAGTGAATTGATATATACTCCCTCCGTCCCATAATGTAAGATGCCTTTCGACACTACACTAGTGTGAAAAAAACGTCTTACATTATGGGACGGAGGGAGTAATATGTAAGCACTTGATCGTTGGTGAGATATGGGCATGGTCCTGATGCTGGCCTAGTCATTGTTTGGTAACCGCCATAGACTACTAATTCCTAAGCTGAAGTGATCAAGCTATGAGGCATCATGCGCACGTAGCGACACCATGCGAGTGAGAGTGATGGACCCTACCAGCTAGCTGACTAGTCCATTGTGGCAGCAACGGCGGCTAAACAGACAATGGTCGGCGACGGCAGGCAAGCGAACATCGGCAAGAGCAGTGGACAGCTTTAGTGTTCGCCCTACCCTAAATAAAATTTATCCTCCGCACACAACCATGGGCATACATGTGTGGACAAACAACAATCATAGTTTCCCAATAGGTTGAAATTTCTCAATATTAAGGAATACCTGATTCAACAGATGACTGAATCTATTCTTTAAGTCTGTCATTTTCTCTAGACCCTTCTCCTGCATTACTGCAACTTTAGTAACCATAATAATGTATGCTTGTAGGAGCTGTATCAAAAACTACAGAATAGTACTCCATTGGACTAATCTACAGTAAGAGAACAAATGTTAGACTGGGGGACAATATATATAACATGGATCATAAAAGTTACGAAAACTGACGCAATAATAAGGGTTCAACTAACATGAAATATCTCTTTGCGGCGAACCAGAGGGAATTGCTAGATAATTGGTACTCTTTTTTCTCCAAGTCAGCCACCTCAATCTTGACTGCTGAAAGTCTGTCCTCGGCAGAATATATTGAAAAAAGGAAATTTCCAAACATCATACTTATTTTCCACTAGTCATAGAACTTATGTCAACTGTAATTTTGAAGGAAAGCATAAGATGAAATCACCGCCATATTACAAGCATAAGTAGAATCTCCATTTTGTTTGTGAAGATACAGGTTCATCAGTTGGCAACGAGCCACACATACCTCAAATTAAGTACTAACGCAGATCCCAAGGCCGATGGAGTGAGCTGGAGGAAAGCAAATAGAGAGGGGAGAAAATAATCACCTTGGCGTAAAGGTTGCAGAAGCCCTTGACGAGGGTGAAGAACTTGATGAAGCACTGCTGGAAGGTGTCCCTGAGGATGAAGAACAGGGTTGCTGGAGATGACGGACATGGACTGGCAGACGCAGATGGAGATGATGGAGCTGCAGATGGTCTTGCCGACGCCGCCCATGCCACCGACGAAGATCCACTTGAGGGTGTCCTGCTCCAGGTGGTTCCGCACCGTTGGGTCCAGCACGTCGCCGACCTGCACCATCGCCGCGGTCGACATCGTGTCGCTCCTCCGATTCCGCGGGGTTGTCGTTCAGGGTGGGAGGGAAGGGTGGTGCCAGACTGATGAGGAAACCCTCGACGTCGGGATCACGGAGCACGGTTGAGGTAGCCTGAGTTGGGAGGGAGGAGGGAAACTGGAGAACTGGATCCGGCCTCGCACGATAGGATGAAGGTAGGCGGCGGCGCTGTGGGTACTTTATCCCTAGGATGTGTTTCTTTTTTCTTTTTCAACAAAGTGGTCAATAGTCGTGCGAAGTGGGAAGTGGCAAGTGGGGACTTTAATCCTAGCAACGCATTGATGTTTCGTTGGAGGGAATGCGTAGCTGTAGGGGGGTTCTCGTTGTAGTGTTAACACAATCATCCTTGATGCACACACCTTTTGAGAGAGCCATACATGATTTGGAATTTGATATAATACTCTATGTGCTTCACTTATATCTTTTGAGCTTTATAGTTTTGCTCTAGTGCTTCACTTATATCTTTTAGAGCACGGTGGTGGATTTGTTTTATAGAAACTATTGTTCTCTCATGCTTCACTTAGATTATTTTGAGAGTCTTAATAGCATGGTAATTTGCTTAAAATCCTAATATGCTTGGTATGCAAGATTAATAATAAAACTTTCTTATGAGTGTCTTGAATACTAAGAAAAGTTTGATGCTTGATGATTGTTTTGAGATATGGAGGTAATAATATCAAAGTCATGCTAGTTGAGTAGTTGTGAAATTGAGAAATACTTGTGTTGAGGTTTGCAAGTCCCGTAGCATGCACGTATGGTAAACGTTATGCAACAAATTTGAAACATGAGGTGTTATTTGATTGTCTTCCTTATGAGTGGCGGTCGGGGACGAGCGATGGTCTTTTCCTACCAATCTATCCCCCTAGGAGCATGCGCGTAGTGCCGATGTTTTTGATGACTTGTAGATTTTTGCAATAAGTATGTGAGTTCTTTATGACTAATGTTGAGTCCATGGATTATACGCACTCTCACCCTTCCATCTTTGCTAGCCTCTTCGGTACCGTGCATTGCCCTTTCTCACATCGAGAGTTGGCGCAAACTTCGCCGGTGCATCCAAACCCCGTGATATGATACGCTCTTTCACAAAAACCAAAAACAGAAGATAATATAAAAGTGTATAATAAAGCCCATAAACATCCAAAACAGAAGATAATATAGCATGGAGCAATCAGAAATTATAGTTACGTTGGAGACGTATCAGCATCCCCAAGCTTAATTCCTGCTCGTCCTCGACTAGGTAAATGATAAACACAGGATTTTTGATGCGGAGTGCTACTTGGCATAATTTCAATGTAATTCTTCTTAATTGTGGTATGAATATTCAGATCCGAAAGATTCAAGATAAAACTTCATATTGACATAAAAATAATATAGTTTCTATCTCAATATGAACTTGGGGATGCTGATATTGAGATAAAAGTTCATATTGAGATAAAAGTTCATCTCAAAATAACATGGCCAAAGAAAGTTCATCCCTACAAAATCATATAGTTTGGTCATGCTCCATTTTCATCACACAAGAATGCTCTCATCATGCACAACCCCGATGACAAGCCAAGCAATTGTTTCATACTTTAGTAATCTCAAACCTATAAACTTTCACGCAATACATGAGCGCGAGCCATGGACATAGCACTATGGGTGGAATAGAATATGATGATGCGGGTTATGTGGAGAAGATAAAAAAGGAGAAAGTCTCACATCAACGAGGCTAATCAATGGGCAATGGATATGCCCATCAATTGATGTTAATGCAAGGAGTAGGGATTTCCATGCAACGGATGCACTAGAGCTATAAATGTATGAAAGCTCAACAAAAGAAACTAATGGGTGTGCATCTAACTTGCTTGCGCACGAAGACCTAGGGCACTTGAGGAGGCCCATTGTTGGAATATACAAGCCAAGTTCTATAATGAGAAATTCCCACTAGTATATGGAAGTGACAAAATAA
The DNA here is from genome assembly GCF_003073215.2 of Triticum urartu. NCBI lineage: Eukaryota > Viridiplantae > Streptophyta > Magnoliopsida > Poales > Poaceae > Triticum > Triticum urartu. The sequence goes on from NC_053022.1 coordinate 27,016,027, forward strand.
GAGACTCTCTATCATGAGGATTATGGTGCTACTTTGAAGCACAAGTGTGGCAAAGGATAGTAGCATTGTCCCTTCTCTCTTTTTCTCTCATTTTTTTGGGCCTTCTCTTTTTTATGGCCTTTCTCTCTTTTTTTGGGCCTTCTCTTTTTTTATGGCCTTTCTCTCTTTTTTTGGGCCTTCTCTTTTTTTATGGCCTTTCTCTTTTTTTTTTTCCTCACTTGGGACAATGCTCTAGAAAATGATGATCATCACACTTCTATTTATTTACAACTCGATACTAGAACAAAGTATGACTCTATATGAATGCCTCCGGCGGTGTACTAGGATATGAAATGAATCAAGTGTGACATGTATGAAAAATTATGAATGGTGGCTTTTCCACAAATACGATATCAACTACATGATCATGCAAAGCAATATGACAATGATGAACGTGTCATGATAAACGGACTGGTGGAAAGTTGCATGGCAATATATCTCGGAATGTCTATGGAAATGCCATAATAGGTAGGTATGGTGGCTGTTTTGAGGAAGATATAAGGGGGTTTATGTGTGAAAGAGTGTATCATATCACGGGGTTTGGATGCACCGACGAAGTTTGCACCAACTCTCAATGTGAGAAAGGGCAATGCACGGTACCGAAGAGGCTAGCAATGATGGAAGGGTGAGAGTGCGTATAATCCATGGACTCAACATTAGTCATAAAGAACTCACATACTTATTGCAAAAATCTACAAGTCATCAAAAACCAAGCATTACGCGCATGCTCCTAGGGGGGTAGATTGGTAGGAAAATACCATCGCTCGTCCCCGACCGCCACTCATAAGGAGGACAATCAAAGAACACCTCATGTTTCAAATTTGTTACATAATGTTTACCATACGTGCATGCTACGGGACTTGCAAACTTCAACACAAGTATTTCTCAAATTCACAACTACTCAACTAGCACGACTTTGATATTATTACCTCCATATCTCAAAACAATCATCAAGCATCAAACTTCTCTTAGTATTCAACACACTCATAAGAAAGTTTTTACTATTCTTGGATGCCTAGCATATTAGGATTATTTAAGAAAATTACAATGCTATTTAAGACTCTCAAAATAATATAAGTGAAGCATTAGAGTTCATCTATTTATATAAAATAAAACCACCACCGTGCTCTAAAAGGATATAAGTGAAGCACTAGACCAAATGACAAACTACTCCGAAAGATATAAGTGAAGATCAATGAGTAGTCGAATAATTATGCAACTATGTGAAGACTCTCTAACATTTTATAATTTCAGATCTTGGTATTTTATTCAAACATCAAGCAAAACAAAACAAAATGAAATGACCCTCCAAGCAAAACACATATCATGTGGTGAATAAAAATATAGCTCCAAGTAAAGTTACCGATGAATGAAGACGAAAGAGGGGATGCCTTCTGGGGCATCCCCAAGCTTAGGATCTTGGTTGTCCTTGAATATTACCTTGGGGGTCCTTGGGAATCCCCAAGCTTAGGCTCTTGCCACTCCTTATTCCATAGTCCATCTAATCTTTACCCAAAACTTGAAAACTTCACAACACAAAACTTAACAGAAAACTCGTAAGCTCCTTTAGTATAAGAAAGCAAATCACCATCATAAGGTACTGTAATGAACTCATTATTTATTTATATTGGTGTTCAACCTACTGTATTCCAACTTCTCTATGGTTTATAAGCTATTTTACTAGCCATAGATTCATCAAAATAAGCAAACAACACACGAAAAACAGAATCTGTCAAAAACAGACCAGTCTGTAGTAATCTGTTACTAACGCAAACTTATGGAAGCCCAAAAATTCTAAAATAAATTTATGGACGTGAGTAATTTATCTGTTAATCATCTGCAAAAAGAATTAACTAAATATCACTCTCCAATAAAAAATGGCAGCAATTCTCGTGAGCGCTATAGTTTCTGTTTTTTACAGCAAGATCAAAAAGACTTTCCCCAAGTCTTCCCAACGGTTCTACTTGGCACAAACACTAATTAAAAGCATAAAACCATATATAAACAGAGGCTAGATGAATAATTTATTACTAAACAGGAACAAAAAGCAAGTAGCAAAAATAAAATTGGGTTGCCTCCCAACAAGCGCTATCGTTTAACGCCCCTAGCTAGGCATGATGATTTCAATGATGCTCACATAAAAGATAAGAATTGAAACGTAAATAGAGCATCATGAAGATTATGACTAGCACATTTAAGTCTAACCCACTTCCTATGCATAGGTATTTTGTGAGCAAACAACTTATGTGAACAAGAATCAACTTGCATAGGAAGGTAAAACAAGCATAACTTTAAAACTTTAAGCACATAGAGAGGAAACTTGATATTATTGCAATTCCTACAAGCATATGTTCCTCTCTCATAATAATTTTTAGTAGCATCATGAATGAATCCAAAAATATAACCAGTACCTAAATCATTTTTTTCATGATCTACTAGCATAGAAAATTTACTACTCTCCACATAAGCAAACTTCTTCTCATTCAGGATAGTGGGAGTATCATAAGAGACTTAAATACTATAAATTGCTTCCACATTAAAAGAGTAATATTCAGAGAAAGGGTAATCATAATCATGACAAGTTTTATAAATATAATCATCACTACTTTTTATAGCATAAGTGTCATCACAATAATCATCATAAGTAGCAACTTTGTTCTCATCATAATCGATTGAAACCTCTTCCAAGATAGTGGAATCATTACTAAATAAAGTCATGACCTCTCCAAATCCACTTTCATAAATATAATCATCATAAGTAGGAGGCATGCTATCATCATTATAAATTTGCATATCAAAACTTGGGAGACTAAAAATATCATCTTCATTAAACGTAGCATCCCCAAGCTTGGGACAAACATTAATTGCAGCAAATACATTCTCAAAAATATCATCTTCATCAAACATAGCATCCCCAAGCTTGGGCCTTTTCATATCATAAGCATCATGGATATTCAAGGAATTCATACTAAGAACATTGCAATCATGCTCATCATTCAAATATTTAGTGCCAAACATTCTAATGCATTCTTCTTCTAACACTTTGGCACAATTTTCCTTTCCATCATACTCACGAAACATATTAAAAAGATGAAGCGTATGAGGTAAACTCAATTCCATTTTTTTTGTAATTTTCTTTTATAAACTAAACTAGTGATAAAACAAGAAACTAAAAGACTCGATTTCAAGATCTAAAGATATACCTTCAAGCACTAACCTCCCCGGCAACGGTGCCAGAAAATAGCTTGATGTCTACTACACAACCTTCTTCTTGTAGATGTTGTTGGGCCTCCAAGTGCAGAGGTTTGTAGGACAGTAGCAAATTTCCCTCAAGTGGATGACCTAAGGTTTATCAATCCGTAGGAGGCGTAGGATGAAGATGGTCTCTCTCAAGCAACCCTGCAACCAACTAACAAAGAGTCTCTTGTGTCCCCAACACACCCAATACAATGGTAAATTGTATAGGCGCACTAGTTCGGCGAAGAGATGGTGATACAAGTGGTATATGGATGGTAGATAAAGGTTTTTGTAATATGAAAATATAAAAACAGCAAGGTAACTAATGATAAAAGTGAGCACAAACATTATTGAAATGCTAGGAAACAAGGCCTAGGGTTCATACTTTCACTAGCGCAAGTTCCCTCAACAATAATAACATAATTGGATCACATAACTATCCCTCAACATGCAACAAAGAGTCACTCCAAAGTCACTAATAGCGGAGAACAAACGAAGAGATTATGGTAGGGTACGAAACCACCTCAAAGTTATTCTTTCCAATCAATCCGTTGGGCTATTCCTGTAGGCGTCACAAACAGCCCTAGAGTTCGTACTAGAATAACACCTTAAGACACAAATCAACCAAAACCCTAATGGCACCTAGATACTCCAGTGTCACCTCAAGTATCCGTGGGTATGATTATACGATATGCATCACACAATCTCAGATTCATCTATTCAACCAACACATATGACCTCAAAGAGTGCCCCAAAGTTCCTACCGGAGAATCACGACGAAAACGTGTGCTATCCCCTATGCATAGGTTCATGGGCGGAACCCGCAAGTTGATCACCAAAACATACATCAAGTGAATCACGTGATATCCCATTGTCACCACAGATACGCACGGCAAGACATACATCAAGTGTTCTCAAACCTTGAAAGACTCAATCCGATAAGATAACTTCGAAGGGGAAACTCAATCCATTATAAGAGAGTAGAGGGGGGAGAAAACAACATAAGATCCAACTATAATAGCAAAGCTCGCGATACATCAAGATTGTAACACCTCAAGAACACGAGAGAGAGAGAGAGAGACCAAACACATAGCTACTGGTACATACCCTCATCCCCGAGGGAGAACTACTCCCTCCTCGTCATAGAGAGCACCGGGATGATGAAGATGGCCACCGGAGAGGAATTCCCCTTCCGGCAGGGTGCCGGAACGGGTCTAGATTGGTTTTCGGTGGCTACAGAGGCTTCTGGCGGCGGAACTCCCGATCTATTGTGCTCCCCGATCGTTTTAGGGTATATGGAGATATATAGGTGGAAGAAGTACGTCAGGGGGGGGGGCACGAGGGGCCCACGAGGGTGGATGGCGCGCCCAGGGGGTGGGCGCGCCCCCTACCCCGTGGCTTCCTCGAAGCTTCCTTGACGTGGACTCCACATCTCCCGGGTTGCTTTCCTTCCAAAAATAAGTTCCATGAAGTTTCAGGTCAATTGTACTCCGTTTGATTTTCCTTTTCTAAGATACTCTAAAACAAGGAAAAAACAGATACTAGCACTGGGCTCTGGGTTAATAGGTTAGTCCCAAAAATAATATAAAAGTGTATAATAATGTTGGGGAACGTAGTAATTTCAAAAAAAATTTACGCACATGCAAGATCATGGTAATGCATAGCAACGAGAAGGGAGAGTGCTGTCCATGTACCCTCGTAGACCGAAAGTGGAAGCGTTAGCACAACGCGGTTGATGTAGTCGTACGTATTCACGATCCGAACGATCAAGTACCGAACGTACGACACCTCTGAGTTCAGCACACGTTCAGCCTGATGACGTCCCTCGAACTCCGATCCAGCCGAGTGTTGAGGGAGAGTTTCGTCAGCACGACGGTGTGGTGACGATGTTGATGTTCTACCGACGCAGAGCTTCGCCTAAGCACCACTACAGTATTATCGAGGTGGACTATGGTGGAGGGGGGCACCGAAAACGGCTAAAAGATCAACTTGATCAATTGTTGTCCCTATGGGGTGCCCCCTGCCCCCGTATATAAAGGAGCAAGGGGGGGGGGCTGAGGGAGTCCTGGATTAGGGGGTGTTCGGGTGGCTGGACTATACCTTCAACCGGACTCCTGGACTATGAAGATACAAGATTGAAGACTTCGTCCCGTGTTCGGATGGGACTTTCCTTGGCGTGGAAGGCAAGCTTAGCGATGCGGATATTCAAGATCTCCTACCATTGTAACCGACTCTATGTAACCCTAACCCTATCCGGTGTCTATATAAACCGAAGGGTTTTAGTCCGTAGGACAACTTCATCAACTCCATACACAAAAATCATACCATAGGCTAGCTTCTAGGGTTTAGCCTCCTTGATCTCGTGGTAGATCTACTCTTGTACTACCCATATCATCAATATTAATCAAGCAGGACGTAGGGTTTTACCTCCATCAAGAGGGCCCGAACCTGGGTAAAACATCGTGTTCCCTGCCTCCTGTTATCATCCGGCCTAGACGCACAGTTCGGGACCCCCTACCCGAGATCTGCCGGTTTTGACACCGACATTGGTGCTTTCATTGAGAGTTCCTCTGTGTCGTCGCAATCAGGAAGGATGCCTTCTCCCGTCTTCAAAGACGGCGCCGTTGCTAAGGGAGCCTTGGTTGTTGGCCAAACCCTCCGGCTAGGTGGTTTCCTCATGACCGCCTGTTCGGCTGTTGCGCCGACGGTGACCTTTCGGGTCATCAAAAGCGATCTACACGTCAGCTCGGAGCTCGTCGAGCAGTTAGATCCAATGGAGCTCTCTTCCGTAAACGAGCTCTTGGATCGCATCGCCGCCCTGGGGGTCGCCATGGATTACGACCAGGTTGGGCTTAAACCCGATCTAAGAGAAATTAACTCTCCCCAAGTCACCCACCACGTTGCCGTGGTAGAGGCGCGGCGCGGCGACCCTTCCTCTATTTTAAGGACTAGTTACGTCCGAATTCCCGATCCCTCCAAGCCAGATACCCGCGAAGGGGAGGATGTAACTCAAGACCTGAGCTTAGAATCAGGCAACGGGCTAGATTCGTTGGATAACGTCCAGGAATCCGAACTTCAGAATTCGGAAACTCTTCGGCCTTCGAATCTTGGATTGGGTGAGGTCTCAGATTCAACGACACCCACCCACCCGAACATAAGCGATCTCTCCCAAGTCAGGCAGAGGCCCGACAAAACAGTACATCATTACTGGGCCAGATTCCTCCTAGTTATGAACAGGATAAAGGATTACCGAGAGGGAGATGCGATATCAATCTTCTGCAGTAATTGCACGGACAAGGGAATCCTTAACGCTGTAAGTAGTCGTGATATTACACGCTTCGCTGACTTGGCGTCCATAGTACAAAAATACTGTGCGATGGAAAGTGCCTGGAAAACCGAAACGAAATTTTGGGATAATCTGGCCTTTAATAGTAACCCCGTCCGAACTAAGAGGGTGCATCATCATAAGACACCCGGGATAAATAGCAAAAAGCCAAAACCCTTTGCAGGGCATGGAACCGTACTGGAAAGGTGGCTTGATGGACCCTGTAGAATTCACAGTACAGAGGACACCACACCAACTCACAGCCTTAGAGCATGTTGGATACTCCGGCAGGTAGCCAAAATTGGCGAGGACCTCTTAAATTGGGAGGCCGTAGAAAGCTAGCCCGAGGTCACCAGTACCGTTCTCACAGTCTTCGAGACTTTCGCATCAAACAATATGCGAAAAAGAACACTCCGCAACCTCGCCGAAGTCTATCAAGTTGCAACAATAAATCCATGGAGCGACACTGCCATTACTTTCAACGCAAGTGATGAACCTAAATTCCGAACAGCCCGAGCACCAGCCGCATTGGTCCTCAGTCCCATAGTGGACGGCTTTCGCCTTACCAAGGTGCTCATGGATGGAGGCAGCGGACTGAACCTCATTTATGAGGAGACCCTTCAAAAAATGGAAATAGACTGGGACCGCGTCGAGCGAAGCAGCACAACCTTTAGAGGAATAATCCCCAGTCGGGAAGCGCGCTGCACGGGAAAAATCACACTAGATGTGGTGTTCGGCACGCCGGATAATTACAGGTCCGAAGAAGTCACGTTCCAGGTGGCCCCGTTTAAAAGCGGACATCACGCCTTACTAGGGCGGGAAGCATTCACAATCTTCCAAGCAATACCCCATTACGGGTACATGAAGCTCAAGATGCCCGGGCCGAATGGGATTATCACTCTAGCTAGTGATCCGGACATAGCACTCCGCGCCGAGAACAAAACGGCCGCATTAGCCCTTGAGGCACTATCCGAAGCCTTAGCGGCCGAGGAACTGACAGCGCTGCGCTCCACGGTTAACAGGGATGATGTGATACTCGACAAAAGATCTAAATCCACATCCTTCAAGCCAGCAGACGAAATAATCAAATTCCAGGTCCATCCAACGGACCCCAATAAAACAGCTTCCATCGGGGCATGATTGAACCCTGATGTAGACCGCACTGCGAGAGTTCCTACGAGAGAACTGGGACATCTTCGCCTGGCACCCTTCAGACATGCCAGGGATCCCACGCAGGCTGGCCGAACACAGCTTAAATATCCAAAAACGATTTAAACCTGTCAAACAAGCCCTTCGGCGTTTTTTCGAACCCAAGAGACAGGCTATGGGAGAGGAGCTAGCCAAGCTATTGGAGGCCGGATTCATCAGAGACATAAAACATCCGGACTGGCTAGCAAACCTGGTGATGGTACCAAAGAAGGACAAATCCTGGCGCATGTGTGTCGATTTCAAAGACCTTAACAAGGCGTGCCCAAAGGATCCCTTCCCCCTCCCCCGTATCGATCAAATTATCGATGCCACCGCAGGACATGATTCGTTGTGTTTCCTTGACGCATACTCCGGTTACCATCAAATCAAGATGGCAGAATCAGACCAAGCTGCAACATCATTCTTCACACCATACGGCCCATTCTGCTTCAACACAATGCCCTTCGGGCTGAAAAATGCCGGCGCAACATATCAGCGCATGATCCAGACATGTCTGGCAAACCAAATCGGCAAAACAGTGGAGGCGTATGTGGATGATGTGGTCGTCAAATCAAGACATGTCGAATCTCTAGAAGACGACTTTAAGCTTACATTCGATAACCTCCGAAAATATGACATCAAGCTCAATCCGGAAAAATGTGTCTTTGGTGTTCCAGTCGGAAAGCTCTTGGGCTTCATTGTATCCGGTAGAGGAATTGAAGCAAATCTAGCCAAGATCCGAGCTTTGTCACAATTGGATGTCCCAAAGGACCTTAAACAAATACAAAAATTAACCGGATGCATGGCGGCTTTAAGCCGCTTCATCTCCCGCTTGGGAGAAAAGGCACTACCCCTCTATCGCCTCCTTCGGCGCACCGAACACTTGGAGTGGACGGATGCCGCCACAGCCGGACTTGGTGAAATAAAAGCCATATTGGCAACAAACCTAGTCCTGGCCGCGCCAAACACCGGCAAGCCAATGTTATTGTACATCGCAGCAACACACCAAGTTGTCAGCGCAGTGCTCGTTGTCGAGCGGGAAACGGACGGACACAAATTCCCCCTTCAAAGGCCGGTCTACTACATGTCCACTGTCCTCACTCCATGCAAATCACGGTACCCGCATTACCAAAAGATTGCATACGCGGTATTCATGGCATCCCGGAAGCTACGACACTACTTTCAAGAGTGTTCCATAACAGTAGCCTCGGAAGTACCACTCAACGATATTATCAACAACCGCGATGCAACGGGCCGGATTGCAAAATGGGCCATCCAGCTTCTCCCGTTCGATATAACTTATAAGCCATGGCGAGCTATTAAATCGCAAGTTTTGGCCGACTTCGTCGTAGAATGGACGGAGGCCGAGCTCCCTAAAGAGTACGACACATATTCAAACTGGATCATGCACTTCGACGGCTCCAAAATGTTGGCCGGACTGGGGGCTGGCGTCGTCCTGACATCCCCCACAGGAGACACAGTCCAATATGTGCTCCAGATCATGTACACGGATTCCAACAACACAGCTGAATATGAGGCCCTCCTACATGGCCTCCGGATAGCAGTATCCATGGGTATCCAGCGCCTAGAGGTACGCGGGGATTCAAACCTCACGATATCCCAAATAAATGGAGACTTCGACGCCAAGGACACAAAAATGGCAGCTTACCGCAACGCCATCCTAAAAATGTCAGCTCGGTTCGAAGGGCTGGAGTTTCACCATATAGCCCGAGAAAACAATCAAGCGGCGGACGTCCTAGCACGCATCGGAGCAAAACGCGATGCAGTCCCCCCCAACATCTTTTTGGAAAGATTGTTCAAGCCATCCGTAGCATGGGAGGGGGAACCTACAAACAATAGCCCGAACCCAGCCGCACCACTCGACGCCGAACAATCTGACACAATTGGAGGCTCTGCCAACGAAATTACACCTTCAACCCACGTAATAATGGCGGTTATCGCCCCGTGGACAGAACCATTCCTAGCCTACCTTATTAGGCAGGAACTCCCGGAGGACCAAAACGAGGCCCGCTGCATAGTGCGGCGATCTAAAGCCTACAGAGTCCATGAGGGAGAGCTTTATAAGAAAAGCACTACCGGAGTCCTTCAAAGGTGCATCTCCGAAGAGGAAGGGCGGAACCTTCTGGCTGAAATTCATGCCGGACTCGGTGGTCACCACACCGCTGCTCGGTCCCTTATTAGCAAGGCTTTCCGTACAGGCTTTTATTGGCCGATGGCCCGGGCAGACGCTCAGGACCTAGTCCAACGATGCGCTGGTTGCCAACTTTTTGCCAACCAAAGCCATATGCCACCCACCACACTCCAAACTATACCCATCACCTGGCCTTTTGCGGTCTGGGGGCTTGACATGGTCGGACCCCTCAAAGGTGGAACCCATAAGAAAAAATACTTCCTGGTCATGGTGGATAAGTTCACCAAATGGATAGAAGCCAAGCCTGTTAAAACGGCCAAATCCGGACATGTGATAGACTTCATATCCGGGGTTGTACACCGTTATGGCATCCCCCACAGCATCATAACCGAAAACGGCACAAACTTTACTGCCGACGAGGTAAAACTCTGGTGCAAAAACATGGGCATCAAGCTCGATTATGCTTCCGTCTATCACCCACAAACCAACGGCCAGGTCGAACGTGCAAATGGTCTTATCATGAGCGGCATTAAACCCAGACTAGTGCGGTCCCTCAAGGAATCTAACACGCACTGGGTAGAGGAGCTCGACTCCGTGCTATGGGGGCTGCGGACCACGCCAAATCGCACCACCGGATACACACCATTTTTTATGTAGTACGGCGCAGAAGCAGTTTTGCCCTGCGACATAATTCATGACTCACCTAGAGTGCGCATGTACGAAGAAAGAGAAGCTGAGCTCGATCGGCAGGACAACTTGGACGCCTTGGAGGAGGAGCGTGACGTGGCAAAAGCCCGTTCTGCATTTTATCAACAGCAGGACCGAAGATATCAAAGCAGAGAGGTACGGGCCAAAAATTACAATGTCGGCGAACTAGTTCTATGCCTGCCGGATAAGAAAAAGGACAAACTCAAGCCCAAGTGGGAAGGTCCATTCATAATCGACCAAGTCCTGACTGGTGGGGCGTACCACCTGCGAGATGCGTTGAACAACCGACTCGAGCCGAACCCGTGGAACGCCGCCCGTCTCCGAAGATTCTATGCCTAGCGCCGGACTCTGTGTTCGTCTCCTTCCTCTGTCCATTCCTTTTTGAATTTTTCTGTCTTACATTTCTCTCCTTCCCATTCTTTCTTCTATAGCCCTTAAAGGCTCATATAGCGACGCGCCACTCGTGCTCATTAAACCTGGGGGCTTCTTTAACAGAAGCTTATTTATACGGGCTTCACGCCCAACACATGCGTCAAACTTCCGCATGTACCTTTTTCTTCACCATTATATGCATCGATATGACTTAAGTTTTGGCCAAGCTGGGTTGCCTGGCTCCTGTGCTTACCCCTACGTTCCCGATTGTTCGGCTAGGCGGTAAAGGGAGCACCTCTGTGATTGTTACTACCAGGTCAGCCGGACGTGTACCTCAGACTAGGTGAAGCTGAAAGCTAGCTTTCTTAAGGGAATATTCGGTCGGTGAAATAAAAGATGATCTTTTTTACTCATTTTATGCGCCCCCAGATGCTTTTTCCATGTCTCTTCATGCAGTCCGGACATGCACATTAGGGCATGCCTCCCAGCGAAAGGAACCCTTAACGGAACTATTCTCTCTGGAAGATGTTTCTTACTAACCATGTAATATAACATAACTAGTTGGGCACTTGTCTGATAAAGCACTGATGACCCCTACGCCTGGTCTCCACGCATACCCCGGTTCTTATATAACCACTAGGGTATTCGGACACAATCCGGACCGTCAGGTCCCGAGGTTGAAGTGAAAAGGTCGGCAACGACAAACGATCTACAATCCGGCTAGAAGGCATTACACATGTCAATTCAAAATTACACAGTCATTCCGACTGATTGTATTCCTCTTCTATACCATCTAACATGATGTCTAATTTACAGTCCTGCTGGGAATACTTCGCGGCCAACTCTACTTGGCCGTACACTAAGCTTACAGGGATCTCCTTCCCATCAGGCCCCACTGGTCCGACCTAGGCCATGTGGTTTGGGTCAGACTTCGTAAAACGGGTCTTCACCATGGCCCAGGCCTCCCTAGCGATATCTTCCACAACTGGAAGCATCGCCGAGCTCCCTTCAGCTTCTCCGCAAGCTCTCCAAGGCCCTCAGGGACGGAGTGGGCATGCCATAAGGCTTGGGCAACACCTCGCATTCCCTGCCGAATTCGCTCGTGCAGTTGCAAGAGTTCGGGAAGAAGGTCACCCGTAGAACCGGGCATCTCCTCTGCAGGACGACCTGTGAGCATATCTACAGACATTACTCTGTTAGTCGACTTCCTCGCCGAACCTTTTATTTCAAAGTTCGTTCAAGCACTTACTAAATATGCCGCGTCGAAGCCGCCGATTCTCCTTCGTGGAGTCCGACAGCTGGCCACGAACATCTTTAAGTTCGACGTCCAGCTTGGTGTTGGCATCCTGAAGATCATTCTTCTCTAGCCTCACCCTTGTCAACATACTCTCACCGGCCTTTAACCGGCGTAAGAGTTGTTGTTTGTCCAGATCTAGTCCGGTGCCATCTGCAATATGATCTGTCAGATTTGCACCCACACCGCACAATACTAATCTTTCGAAGTGTATCTTACCTGAGGGGGTCTCTTTGGGCTCCCCTGCTGCGGCTAGTGCGGCCTCTAGTTGGGCCTTGCACTTTTCCAGCTCCTGGGACAGTACGGTATTCTTCTCTGTAAGAACCTGCATATTAAATGATCCTTAAATCAGTTTCTCTAACTGCTTCAAGTCTCGGGGGCTACTGGCATATATATATATTTAACCAAAATTTTCTTACCCGTATGTCTTTTACATACTGCTCCGTGGCTCTGGCTAAACCATTTTGAGCGGCACGGAGGTATGCATCTCCCGAATTAAAGGCATCTAAAGCCTCTTGGGAGAAACAACCGTCGCGTAGAACGGTCCGGCGACGCCTGTGGTTCATGGCACTCTCCACTTCGGAATTTGTGGCAGACAGCCTGTCCTCATCCTCTGTCGGAGGAGCGTCCGGTGCGCGCCTTGTGCTCGCCTCCGCTTCCTGGCTAGGCGTTGGAGCCTGGCTGGTGGAGGTGCGATTGGCAACCTCTCCGGATGTAGTCCGGCGAGGTCTCTTCGTTCTGAAGATAGCACGAACGTTAATATGCCCTGACAGAATAACTCCAGGGAAACAGAGGGCGCGCTATACCTTTGCGCCGGCATCTCAGTCCGGACTACATTCCTTTTTGCCCCATGGGGCCCTGCGACCCCTCGTTGGCTAGCCACCGTAGGTTCGGCCTCCTGCCTCGGAAATCACCCCTGCAAAACACGGTTATCATTAGAAACACCGGAATACGTGAGAATGGAATCTCTTTCAAGGGAATGGGACTCCAGTTTCCTTCACCTGGGAGGCCAGGATTAACCCTGGGTAATCCGCCGTAATGGCCACCAAGGTATCGTTCGTGCTTAGCTGATAGAACACCCCGTCAATAAGCTCCACCGATATGTCCGGATCTTCTTCGGAGTCCGGATTGAGGGACCATTCTGGGTCCTCGGGCTGTGGAGGACGGCTGTTTATATCCTTTACCTCCTGTCGCAGTTCCTGCATTGAAATCATTAGACTACCTATCTAACCATGGGAGTATAAAGCAAACGGGCAAGCGCAATTGTTCACTTACCCAACTTGGAGGATCGTACATACTGAATCCGGCCTGCGGATTGACGCAGAGGAATTCCTCCTTTTCTCCCATGTACAAAGAGGATAAGATCTTTACTAAGGCGGCGGCTGAGGCCGGCCCCTTACGACCGTAACGGGTGGCGTCATCCTCCCCGTTGAAATCCCACATGGGGTGGCCTCTATATTGAAGCGGTTGCACCCTCTGCATAATGCATGCGGCCATGACTCCAATCATGGTTAGTCCGGAATGAGCCAACAGTCTTATCTGGCCCATCAGGTAAAGGACGTCTCTGTCGCTTTCTCTCTAAGAGCTCCGTGGACGCCAGCTCAAGCGTTTCTTCAACGGGGTATTGTTGAACTCAGGGAGACCGGCCCGGGTAGGGTCCGGTAGCGGGACGTCATCCATGTAAAACCATTCCGAAGGCCAGTCCTCAGACGCCTTCTTCGGGGTTCCGGATAGGTATCCAGTCCCGGCGATGCGCCATACTTCGGCTCCACCCACTTGATAGATAGACCCCTCTTGAGAATGGGGCACCAGGCAGAATAACCTCTTCCACAGTGCGAAATGAGCCTCAACGCCTAAAAATAGCTCGCAAAGGGCGACGAAACCCGCAATATGTAATATGGAAGTGGGCGTGAGATTGTGCAGCTGGAGACCGTAAAACTTCAGAAGCCCGCGGAGAAATGGATGAATTTGAAATCCCAGTCCCCTTATTAGATAGGGGACGAGGCACACCCGCTCTCCTTTAGAAGGATTGGGGGTGCTCTCCGCCTATTTTCCGCCATTGTAGGTGGCGAGACCGGCTCGGACCGGGACCATGTATGCCGGGGGAAGAAATCTCTTGGCCTGAAGCGACACTAACTCGCTGTGCGGGATGGTGCAACTCTCCCAGTCCCCGGGTTTGGGACCGGAGGGGCGAGGGGAGGAGCTGCGACGGCTGGACATGTTGGAATGGACCTTTGCTGGAAGCGCTCTGATGATAACTCGCGGAGAGGAGAAGATGTGGTTTGAACCTGAATTCCCATCCAGTTAAATAGGCGGCTCGTTTATATGGCTAGGGGTGTGGTAAAAACGCCCCGGCTTTTCGCATTCGTTTGACACGTGGAAGACGGCCATTATTGGGCATAGAAGCCAAGGAGCGCAACATTTACAAGAAACCAGACTTTATTCAACAGGTACACAGAATTTGGAGGAGAACCCGCCTTGCAATGCCGAAGACAATCTGCACGCCGGACTCATCGTCATTGAAGCCTGGTTCGGGGGCTACTGAGGGAGTCCTGGATTAGGGGGTGTTCGGGTGGCCGGACTATACTTTCAGCCGGACTCCTGGACTATGAAGATACAAGATTGAAGACTTCGTCCCGTGTCCGGATGGGACTTTCCTTGGCGTGGAAGGCAAGCTTAGCGATGCGGATATTCAAGATCTCCTACCATTGTAACCGACTCTATGTAACCCTAACCCTATCCGGTGTCTATATAAACCGAAGGGTTTTAGTCCGTAGGACAACTTCATCAACTCCATACACAACAATCATACCATAGGCTAGCTTCTAGGGTTTAGCCTCCTTGATCTCGTGGTAGATCTACTCTTGTACTACCCATATCATCAATATTAATCAAGCAGGACGTAGAGTTTTACCTCCATCAAGAGGGCCCGAACCTGGGTAAAACATCGTGTTCCCTGCCTCCTGTTATCATCCGGCCCAGACGCACAGTTCGGGACCCCCTACCCGAGATCTGCCGGTTTTGACACCGACGGGGGGGGGGGGGTGCGGCCGGCCAGGGAGAGGGTGCGCCAGGAGGAGTCCGACTCCCACCAGGAATAGGACCCCCCCTTTCCTAGTTGGAATAGGATTTGGGAGGGGGAAAGAGGAGGGAGAGAAAAGGAAGGGGGGGGGGCGCCACCCCCCTCTCCTTGTACTATTCGGACTAGGGGGGAGGGGCGCGCGGCCCAGCCCTGGCTGCCTCTCCTCTTCTCTGTAAAGGCCCACTAAGGCCCATTTACCTCCTGGGGGGTTCCGGTAACCTCCCAGTACTCCGGTAAAATCCCGATTTCACCCGGAACACTTCCGATATCCAAACATAGGCTTCCAATATATCAATCTTCATGTCTAGATCATTTCGAGACATCTCGTCCTGTCCGTGATCACATCCGGGACTCCGAACAACCTTCGGTTCGTCAAAACATATAAACTCATAATATAACCGTTATCGAAACGTTAAGCGTGCGGACCCTACGGGTTCGAGAACTATGTAGACATGACCGAGACACGTCTCCAGTCAATAACCAATAGCGGAACCTGGATGCTCATATTGGTTCCCACATATTCCACGTAGATCTTTATCGGTCAAACCGCATAACAACATACGTTGTTCCCTTTGTCATCGGTATGTTACTTGCCCGAGATTCGATCATCGGTATCTCAATACCTAGTTCAATCTCGTTACCGGCAAGTCTCTTTACTCGTTCTGTAATGCATCATCCCGCAATACCTCTCTGACAATCGGAGTGACAAATCCTAATCTCGAAATACGCCAACCCAACAAATACCTTTGGAGACACCTGTAGAGCACCTTTATAATCACCCAGTTACGTTGTGACGTTTGGTAGCACACAAAGTGTTCCTTCGGTAAACGGGAGTTGCATAATCTCATAGTCATAGGAACATGTATAAGTCATGAAGAAAGCAATAGCTGTTGAGGAACGTAGTGATTTCAAAAATTTCCTACGCACATGCAAGATCGTGGTGATGCATAGCAACGAGAGGGGGGAGAGTGTTGTCCACGTACCCTCGTAGACCGAAAGTGGAAGTGTTATCACAACGCGGTTGATGTAGTCATACGTCTTCACGATCCGACCGATCCAAGTACCGAACGCACGGCACCTCCGAGTTCAGCACACGTTCAGCTCGATGACGTCCCACGAACTCCGATCCAGCAGAGCTTCATGGGAGAGTTCCATTAGCACGACGGCGTGGTGACGGTGATGATGTTGCTACCGATGCAGGGCTTCGCCTGAGCACCGTTACGATATGACCGAGGTGGAATATGGTGTAGGGGGCACCGCACACGGCTGGGAGAGATCACATGATCAACTTGTTGTATCTAGAGGTGCCCCCCTGCCCCTGTATATAAAGGAGCAAGGGGAGAGGTGGCTGGCCTAGGAGGAGGGCGCGCCAAGGGGGGAGTCAGTAGGACTCCTCCTTCCCTTGTTGGAGTAGGAGAGAAGGAAAGAGGGGGAGAGGAACAAGGAAAAGTGGGCTGCACCCCTTGTCCAATTCGGACCAGAGGGGGGGGGGCGCCTTCTTCCTTTTGGCCTCTCTCCTCTATTCCCGTATGGCCCAATAAGGCCCATATACTCCCCAGCGAATTCCCGTAACTCTCCGGTACTCCGAAAAATACCCGAATCACTCGGAACCTTTCCGATGTCCGAATATAGCCGTCCAATATATCGATCTTTACGTCTCGACCATTTCGAGACTCCTCGTCATGTCCCCGATCTCATCTGGGACTCCGAACTCCTTCGGTACATCAAAACTCATAAACTGATAATATAACTGTCATCGAAACCTTAAGCGTGCGGACCCTATGGGTTCAAGAACAATGTACACATGACCGAGACACGTCTCCGATCAATAACCAATAGCGGAACCTGGATGCTCATATTGCCTCCCACATATTCTATGAAGATCTTTATCGGTCAGACCGCACAAAAACATACGTTGTTCCCTTTGTCATCGGTATGTTACTTGCCCGAGATTTGATCGTCGGTATCTCAATACATAGTTCAATCTCGTTACCGGCAAGTCTCTTTACTCGTTCCGTAATACATCATCTTGCAACTAACTCATTAGTTGCAATGCTTGCAAGGCTTAAGTGATGTGCATTACCGAGAGGGCCCAGAGATACCTCTCCGACAGTCGGAGTGACAAATCCTAATGTCAAAATACGCCAACCCAACAAGTACCTTCGGAGACACCTGTAGAGCACCTTTATAATCACCGAGTTAAGTTGTGACGTTTGGTAGCACACAAAGTGTTCCTCCGGTAAACGGGAGTTGCATTATCTCATAGTCATAGGAACATGTATAAGTTATGAAGAAAGAAATAGCAACAAACTAAACGATCAAGTGCTATGCTAACGGAATGGGTCAAGTCAATCACATCATTCTCCTAATGATGTGATCCCGTTAATCAAATGACAACTTATGTCTATGGTTAGGAAACATAACCATCTTTGATCAACGAGCTAGTCAAGTAGAGGCATACTAGTGACACTCTGTTTGTCTATGTATTCACACATGTATTATATTTCCGGTTAATACAATTCTAGCATGAATAATAAACATTTATCATGATATAAGGAAATAAATAATAACTTTATCATTGCCTCTAGGGCATATTTCCTTCAGTCTCCCACTTGCACTAGAGTCAATAATCTAGTTCACATCACCATGTGATTTAATACCAATAGTTCACATGAGCATGTGATTAACACCCATAGTTCACATCGACATGTGACCAACACTCAAAGGGTTTACTAGAGTCAATAATCGCTATGTGATTAACACCCAAAGAGTACTAAGGTGTGATCATGTTTTGCTTGTGAGAGAAGTTTAGTCAACGGGTCTGCCATATTCAGATATGTACGTATTTTGCAAATTTCTATGTCAACAATGCTCTACACGGAGCTACTCTAGCTAATTGCTCCCACTTTCAATATGTATCCAAATTGAGACTTAGAGTCATCTGGATTAGTGTCAAAACTTGCATCGACGTAACCCTTTACGATGAACCTTTTGTCACCTCCATAATCGAGAAACATATCCTTATTCCACTAAGGATAATTTTGACCAATGTCTAGTGATCTACTCCTAAATCACTATTGTACTCCCTTGCCAAACTCAGGGCAGGGTATACAATAGGTCTGGTACACAGCATGGCATACTTTATAGAACCTATGGCTGAGGCATAGGGAATGACTTTCATTCTCTCTCTATCTTCTGCCGTGGTCGGGCTTTGAGTCTTACTCAACTTCACACCTTGTAACACAGACAAGAACTCCTTCTTTGACTGTTCCATTTTGAACTATTTCAAAATCTTGTCAAGGTATGTACTCATTGAAAAACTTATCAAGCGTCTTGATCTATCTCTATAGATCTTGATGCTCAATATGTAAGTAGCTTCACCAAGGTCTTTCTTTGAAAAACTCCTTTCAAACACTCCTTTATGCTTTGCAGAATAATTCTACATTATCTCCGATCAACAATATGTCATCCACATATACTTATCAGAAATGCTGTAGTGCTCTCACTCACTTTCTTGTAAATACAGTCTTCACTGCAAGTTTGTATAAAACTATATGCTCTGATCAACTTATCAAAGCGTATATTCCAACTCCGAGATGCTTGCACCAGTTCATAGATGGATCGCTGGAGCTTGCATATTTTGTTAGCACCTTTAGGATTGACAAAATCTTCTGGTTGCATCATATACAACTCTTCTTTAATAAATCCATTAAGGAATGCAGTTTTGTTTATCCATTTGCCAAATTTAATAAAATGCGGCAATTGCTAACATGATTCGGACAGACTTAAGCATAGATACGAGTGAGAAACTCTCATCGTAGTCAACACCTTGAACTTGTCGAAAACCTTTTGCGACAATTCTAGCTTTGTAGATAGTAACACTACTATCAGCGTCCGTCTTCCTCTTGAAGATCCATTTAATCTCAATGACTCGCCGATCATTGGGCAAGTCAATCAAAGTCCATACTTTGTTCTCATACATGGATCTCATCTCAAATTTCATGGCCTCAAACCATTTCGCAGAATCTGGGCTCATCATCGCTTCCTCATAGTTCGCAAGTTCGTCATGGTCTAGTAACATGACTTCCAGAACAGGATTACCGTACCACTCTGGTGCAGATCTCACTCTGGTTTACCTACGAGGTTCAGTAGTAACTTGATCTGAAGTTACATGATCATCATCATTAGCTTCCTCACTAATTGGTGTAGTAGTCACAGGAACAGATTTCTGTGATGAACTACTTTCCAATAAGGGAGCAGGTACAGTTACCTCATCAAGTTCTACTTTCCTCCCACTCACTTCTTTCGAGAGAAACTCCTTCTCTAGAAAGGATCCATTCTCAGCAATGAATATCTTGCCTTCAGATCTGTGATAGAAGCTGTACCCAACATTTTCTTTTGGGTATCCTATGGAGATTTACTTCTCCGATTTGGGTTCGAGCTTATCAAGTTGAAACTTTTTCACATAAGCATCGCAGTCCCAAACTTTAAGAAATGACAGCTTAGGTTTCTCGCCAAACCACAGTTCATACGGCATCGTCTCAACAGATTTAGATGGTGCCCTATTTAACGTGAATGTAGTTGTCTCTAATGCATAACCCCAAGACGAGAGTGGTAATCGGTAAGAGACATCATAGATCGCACCATATCTAATAAAGCACAGTTACGATGTTCGGACACACCATTACACTGTGGTGTTCCAGGTGGCGTGAGTAGTGAAACTATTTCACATTGTTTTAACTGAAGGCCAAACTCGTAACTCAAATATTTTACTTCTGCGATCATATCGTAGAAATTTTTATTTTTGTTACGATGATTCTCCACTTCACTCTGAAATTCTTTGAACTTTTCAAATATTTCAGACTTGTGTTTCATCAAGTAGATATACTCATATCTGCTCAAATCATCTGTGAAGATCAGAAAATAATGATACCTGCCGCGAGCCTCAATATTCATCGGACCACATACATCAGTATGTATGATTTCCAACAAATCTGTTGCTCGCTCCGTTGTTCCAGAGAACGGAGTCTTAGTCATCTTGCCCATGAGGCATGGTTCGCAAGCATCAACTGATTCGTAATCAAGTGATTCCAAAAGTCCATCAGCATGGAGTTTCTTCATGCGCTTTACATCAATATGACCTAAACGGCAGTGCCACAAATAAGTTTCTCTATCATTATTAACTTTGCATCTTTTGGTTTCAATATTATGAATATGTGTATCACCACAATCGAGATCCAACAAACCATTTTCATTGGGTGTGTAACCATAGAAGGTTTTATTCATGTAAACAGAACAACAATTTATTCTCTTACTTAAATGAATAACTGTATTGCAATAAACATGATCAAATCATATTCATGCTCAATGCAAACACCAAATAAGACTTATTTAGGTTCAACACTAATCCCGAAAGTATAGGGAGTGTGCGATGATGATCATATCAATCTTGGAACCACTTCCAACACACATCGTCACTTCATCCTTAACTAGTCTCTGTTCATTCTGCAACTCCCGTTTCGAGTTACTACTCTTAGCAACTGAACCAGTATCAAATACCGGGAGGTTGCTACGAACACTAGTAAAATACACATCAATAATCCTTATATCAAATATACCTTTGTTCACTTTGCCATCCTTCTTATCCGCCAAATACTTGGGGCAGTTCCGCTTCTAGTGACCAGTCCCTTTGTAGTAGAAGCACTTAGTCTCAAGCTTAGGACCAGACTTGGGCTTCTTCACTTGAGCAGCAACTTGCTTGCTGTTCTTCTTGAAGTTCCCCTTCTTCTCTTTGCCCTTCTCTTGAAACTAGTGGTCTTGTCTACCATCAACACTTGATATTTTTCTTGATTTCTACCTTCGTTGATTTCAGCATTACGAAGAGCTTGGGAATCGTTTCCATTATTCCTTGCATATCATAGTTCATCACGAAGTTCTACTAACTTGGTGATGGTGACTAGAGAATTCTTTCAATCACTATCTTATCTGGAAGATTAACTCCCACTTGATTCAAGCGATTGTAGTACCCAGACAATCTGAGCACATGCTCACATCTTGAGTTATTCTCCTCCATCTTTTAGCTATAGAACTTGTTAGAGATTTCATATCTTTCAACTCGGGTATTTGCTTGAAATATTAACTTCAACTCCTGGAACATCTCATATGGTCCATGACGTTCAAAACGTCTTTGAAGTCCCGATTCTAAGCCGTTTAAGCATGGTGCACTAAACTAGCCAAACGTTCATAACGTCTGCATCTACTCCTGCAATAGGTCTGTCACCGAGAGGTGCATTAAGGACATAATTCTTCTCTGCAGCAATGAGGATAATCCTCAGATCACGGATCCAATCCACATCATTGCTACTAACATCTTTCAACTTAATTTTCTCTAGGAACATATCAAAAATAAAACAGGGGAGCTAAACGCGAGCTATTGATCTACAACATAGATATGCTAATACTACCAGGACTAAGTTCATGATAAATTTAAGTTCAATTAATCATATTACTTAAGAACTCCCACTTAGAAAGACATCCCTCTAATCTTCTAAGTGATCATGTGATCCAAATCAACTAAACCATAACCGATCATCACGTGAAATGGAGTAGCTTTCAATGGTGAACATCACTATATTGATCATATCTACTATATGATTCACGCTCGACCTTTCGGTCTCCAGTGTTCCTAGGCCATATCTGCATATGCTAGGCTCGTCAAGTTTAACCCGAGTATTTCTGCGTGTGTAAAATTGTCTTACACCCGTTGTAGATGGACGTAGAGCTTATCACACCCGATCATCACGTGGTGTCTCAGCACGAAGAACTTTGGCAACGGTGCATACTCAGGGAGAACACTTTTATCTTGAAATTCAGTGAGAGATCATCTTATAATGCTACCGTCAATCAAAGCAAAATAAGATGTATAACAGATAAACATCACATGCAATCAAAATATGTGACATGATATGGCCATCATCATCTTGTGCCTTTGATCTCCATCTCCAAAACATCGTTATGATTTCCATCGTCACCGGCATGACACCATGATCTCCATCATCTTGATCTATATCAATGTGTCATCACATGGTCGTCTCGCCAACTATTGCTCTTGCAACTATTGCTATCGCATAGCGATAATTGTAAAGCAATTATTTGGCGCTTGCATCTTATGCAATAAAGAGACAACCATAAGGCTTCTGCCAGTTGCCGATAACTTCAACAAAACATGATCATCTTATACAACAACTTATATCTCATCATGTCTTGACCATATCACATCACAACATGCCCTGCAAAAACAAGTTAGACGTCCTCTACTTTGTTGTTGCAAGTTTTACGTGGCTGCTACGGGCTTAGCAAGAACCGTTCTTACCTACGCATCAAAACCACAACGATAGTTTGTCAAGTTGGTGCTGTTTTAACCCTCTCAAGGACCGGGCGTAGCCACACTCGGTTCAACTAAAGTTGGAGAAACTGACACCCGCTAGTCACCTGTGTGCATAGCACGGCGGTAAAACCAGTCTCGCGTAAGCGTACGCGTAATGTCGGTCCGGGCCGCTTCATCCAACAATACCGCCGAACCAAAGTGTGACATGCTGGTAAGCAGTATGACTTATATCGCCCACAACTCACTTGTGTTCTACTCGTGCATATTACATCAACGCATAAAACCTGGCTCTGATGCCACTTTGGGGAACGTAGTAATTTCAAAAATTTCCTACGCACATGCAAGATCATGGTGATGCATAGCAACGAGAGGGGAGAGTGTTTTCCACGTACCCTCGTAGACCGAAAGCAGAAGCGTTATCACAATGCGGTTGATGTAGTCGTATGTCTTCACGATCCAACCGATCCAAGTACCGAACGCACGGCACCTCTGAGTTCAGCACACGTTCAGCTCGATGACGTCCCGCGAACTCCGATCCAGCAGAGCTTCACGAGAGAATTCCGTCAGCACGACGGCGTGGTGACAGTGATGATGTTGCTACCGACGCAGGGCCTCGCCTAAGCACCGTTACGATATGACCGAGGTGGAATATGGTAGAGGGGGGCACCACACACGGCTGGGAGAGATCAACTGATCAACTTGTTGTGTCTAGAGGTGCCCCCTGCCCCTGTATATAAAGGAGCAAGGGGAGAGGTGGCCGGCCTAGGAGGAGGGCGCGCCAAGGGGGAGTCCTACTACCACTGGGAGTAGGACTCCTCCTTCCCTTATTGGAGTAGGAGAGAAGGAAAGAGGGGGAGAGGAACAAGGAAAAGTGGGCTGCACCCCATGTCCAATTCGGACCAGAGGGGGGGGGCGCCTCTTTCCTTTTGGCCTCTCTCCTCTATTCCCGTATGGCCCAATAAGGCCCATATACTCCCCGGCGCATTCCCGTAACTCTACGGTACTTCGAAAAATACCCGAATCACTCGGAACCTTTCCGATGTCCGAATATAGTCGTCCAATATATCGATCTTTACGTCTCGACCATTTCGAGACTTCTCGTCATGTCCCCGATCTCATCCCGGACTCTGAACTCATTCGGTACATCAAAACTCATAAACTCATAATATAACTATCATCAAAACCTTAAGCGTGCGGACCCTACGGGTTCGAGAACAATGTAGACATGACCGAGACACGTCTCCGATCAATAACCAATAGTGGAATCTGGATGCTCATATTGCCTCCCACATATTCTACGAAGTGAAGGAAATATGCCCTAGAGGCAATAATAAAGTTATTATTTATTTCCTTATATCATGATAAATGTTTATTATTCATGCTAGAATTGTATTAACCGGAAACATAATACATGTGTGAATACATAGACAAACATAGTGTCACTAGTATGCCTCTACTTGACTAGCTCGTTGATCGAAGATGGTTAAGTTTCCTAGCCATAGACATGAGTTGTCATTTGATTAACGGGATTACATCATTAGGAGAATGATGTGATTGACTTGACCCATTTCGTTAGCTTAGCACTTGATCGTTTAGTTTGTTGCTATTGCTTTCTTCATGACTTATACATGTTCCTATGACTATGAGATTATGCAACTCCCGTTTACCGGAGGAACACTTTGTGTGCTACCAAACGTCACAACGTAACTGGGTGATTATAAAGGTGCTCTACAGGTGTCTCCGAAGGTACTTGTTGGGTTGGCGTATTTCGAGATTAGGATTTGTCACTCCGATTGTCGGAGAGGTATCTCTGGGCCCTCTCGGTAATGCACATCACATAAGCCTTGCAAGCATTGCAACTAATAAGTTAGCCGCGGGATGATGTATTACGGAACGAGTAAAGAGACTTGCCGGTAATGAGATTGAACTAGGTATTGAGATACCGACGATCAAATCTCGGGCAAGTAACATACCGATGACAAAGGGAACAACATATGTTGTTATGCGGTCTGACCGATAAAAGATCTTGGTAGAATATGTAGGAGCCAATATGAGGATCCAGGTTCCGCTATTGGTTATTGAGCGGAGACGTGTCTCGGTCATGTCTACATTATTCTCGAACCCGTAGGGTCCGCACGCTTAACGTTACGATGACATTTTCATTATGAGTTTATATATTTTGATGTACCGGATATGATCACGGACATGACGAGGAGTCTCAAAATGGTCGAGACATAAAGATCGATATATTGGACGGCTATATTCGGACACCGGAAGTGTTTCGGGTGAATTCGGAGAAAACCGGAGTGCCGGAAGGGTTACCGGAACCCCCCGGGAAGTATTGGGCCTTAGTGGGCCTGAGGGGAGAGAGAGGGCAGCAGCCCAGGAGGTGGCGCGCCCCCTCCCATGGGGAGTCCGAATTGGACTAGGGGAGGGGGGCGCGGCCCCTCTTTCCCTCTCCCTCTCTTCCCTTCCCCCTTCTCTCTTTCTAATTGGACTAGGAAAGGGGAGTCCTACTCCTACTAGGAGGAGGACTCCCCCCTCCTTGGCGCGCCCCAAGGGCTGGCCGGCCTCTCCCCTTGCTCCTTTATATACAGGGGCAGGGGGGCACCTCTAGACACACAAGTTGATCTTCATGATCGTTCTTTTAGCCATGTGCGGTGCCCCCCTCCACCATAATCCTCGATAATATTGTAGCGGTGCTTAGGCGAAGCCCTGCGATTGTAGAACATCAAGATCGTCACCACGCCGTCGTGCTGACAGAACTCTTCCCCGACACTTTGCTGGATCGGAGTCCAGGGATCGTCATCGAGCTGAACGTGTGCTAGAACTCGGAGGTGCCGTAGTTTCGGTGCTTGATCGGTCGGGCCGTGAAGACGTACGACTACATCAACCGCGTTGTGCTAACGCTTCCGCTTCCGGTCTACGAGGGTACGTAGACAACACTCTCCCCTCTCGTTGCTATGCATCACCATGATCTTGCGTGTGCGTAGGAAATTTTTGAAATTACTACGTTCCCCAACAGTGGCATCCAAGCCTAGGTTTTATGCGTTGATGTTATGCACGAGTAGAACACAAGTGAGTTGTGGGCGATATAAGTCATACCGCTTACCAGCATGTCATACTTTGGTTCGGCGGTATTGTTGGATGAAGCGGCTCGGACCGACATTACGCGTACGCTTACGCGAGACTGGTTCTACCGACGTGCTTTGCACACAGGTGGCTGGCGGGTGTCAGTTTCTCCATCTTTAGTTGAACCGAGTGTGGCTACACCCGGTCCTTGCGAAGGTTAAAACAACACCAACTAGACAAACTATCGTTGTGGTTTTTGATGCGTAGGTAAGGACGGTTCTTGCTAAAGCCCGTAGCAGCCACGTAAAACTTGCAACAACAGAGTAGAGGACGTCTAACTTGTTTTTGCAGGGCATGTTGTGATGTGATATGGTCAAGACATGATGCTAAATTTTATTGTATGAGATGATCATGTTTTGTAACCGAGTTATCGGCAACTGGCAGGAGCCATATGGTTGTCGCTTTATTGTATGCAATGCAATTGCGCTGTAATGCTTTACTTTATCACTAAGCGGTAGCGATAGTCGTGGAAGCATAAGTTTTGGCGAGACGACAACGATGCTACGATGGTGATAAGGTGTTGCGCCAGTGACGATGGTGATCATGACGGTGCTTCGAAGATGGAGATCACAAGCACAAGATGATGATGGCCATATCATATTACTTATATTGATTGCATGTGATGTTCATCTTTTATGCATCTTATCTTGCTTTGATTGACGGTACCATTATAAGATGATCCCTCACTAAATTATCAAAGTATAAGTGTTCTCCCTGAGTATGCACCGTTGCGAAAGTTCTTCGTGCTGAGACACCACGTGATGATCGGGTGTGATAGGCTCTACATTCAAATACAATGGGTGCAAAACAGTTGCACACGCGGAATACTCAGGTTTAACTTGACGAGCCTAGCATATAACATATATGGCCTCGGAACACGGAGACCGAAAGGTCGAGCGTGAATCATATAGTAGATATGATCAACATATTGATCTTCACCATTGATACTACTCCATCTCACGTGATGATCGGACATGATTTAGTTGATTTGGATCACGTGATCACTTAGAGGATTAGAGAGATATCTTTCTAAGTGGGAGTTCTTAAGTAATCTTATATCCTCTAATCGGAGGCACCATACGAGCCTCTACGTTAATCCTCAACACCTAATCTAATTGTCCGTCGGATCTCATGATTATTTATCTACAGCCATACGATGATGTCCCTCAAGGAGTCCTACCCTGATGTCCCACGTGCATGCCTCTTTATTACAAAAACGTTTTCCTCCCATACCCTTTCCTCCATCGATCATGCAACAATAGTAAAACAATATCTAGAGCCAACCTCTCCCCGATCCCCTTCCCCCCAATCTGCGATCCACCCCTAGCCATCGAGCCAACCTCTCCCTGATCCGCTTCCCCCCGATCTGCAATCCAGCCCCAGCCATGATGTGTTGGCAATATCAAGCCAACTTCTCCCCGATCCTCTTCACTCGAATCTGCAATCCATCCCAACCATGATGCGTTCGCTGCAAACCATCTGGGTTGATGGGGGCTGAGTAGGAGATTCTTCCAATCTCTTCATCTTTCATGCCCGGTCAAAACGCAATCCACGATGCATGATACAGTGGAGGAGGAGGTGCATCCATGGCTCTCTGAAATCGGATCAGACAGTTGCCATTGTTGGCGACGGTTGAAGAGTGGAGCAAGTACGGCAGACTGATGACACCAGTGGCGAAGCCAGCGTGTAGGCGTTGGGTTCACTTGAACCCAACGATCTTTGCACGTCACGTCCATGTATACACGTATTCACTTGCATGAACCCAATACAAATGCACGCTTGAACCCATCAAAGCAGTACGCACGAGCAAGCAGAATCCTCTTAGCCCATTGTAAATTTATTATAACATGATGAATAGCCCAACAAAAAGCTTGCAACTATTTCTCAAAACAAAAGAGCCCAATACCATACGATGCAATCCACGCAACAGGCTCGACAGTTGACCGCACGATTCCATACCATCCATGTACGCAACACGCCGCCGCTTATCGTTTCCCCCAGTTCGTTTCCCAACCCGGCCCCTCGGTGTTTCATCTCCATGTTCCCCCATCGCGGCGCCAGATCGGCAGCCTCCGGCGGCAAGCCAAGAACAGTAAGTCGGCCGTCGGCGGTGGCCGGCAATTGAAGTCCAAACTGAACGTAATCAGATCACTCCGTCCCTGCTGTGTGCTATTACCTTTTACCCTAGTTTTCTGATTATTTTCCCCTGAACTTTGATTGGTCTATACTATGGTATGCAATAATATTTCTCAAAAAGAAATTGATCACCCGATTCAGATAACGATGTTGTCACTTCTAGGCCATCCGTTAGATGTAACTAAGCAGTAAATCAAATGCCGGTGCTGAAAATAATCTCCCAAAGTTTTCAATTGACAGATAAATTGCTGCCATATGATGTGTTTGATCTTTTCATGATAATGAAAGACCGAAAAGCCACACACTAAAATGTGAGTGGCTTTACAAGCTTCTTTCGCTTGATGGTACTTACTTTGAATTTGTCAAACTAATTTGTCATTTTTTCCAATATTTTCAGCAAGATGAGAATCTGACCATGAAGCTATGAAGTTATTTGGGTACTACCATGTATATAAAATGAAAATAAGTGATTTTATAATTTCATCCAACTGGGTCAAAATAACTCTTGTTCTAATATAGTTCGAAATTAAACTTTACACTTAATTAATTCATACCAAATTAATTCTCACAGTGAGGTAATGAGTGAACCCATTGGCCAAATTTTCTGGCTCCGCCCCTGGATGACACCATGGTTGTCAAAAGAACTATGGCGGACTCTTCTAGCTCCAGACCTCCTCACATCGGTGAAGAAACCACATGCACGCCCTCCTCCTATTATCAGTATCATGAATAGCCGCAGGTCCTTCAGGTAGAGGACACCAGTTAAATATGAATGAAAGTTTTATCATACAGGAAGATGAGTGGCTCTGCAGTTTTTCGAAAGAAAATTAAGGAGATGCAGGCAAAGAAGGATGCGCCATTGCATGCTAATTAAGTACCAGACCAAGGAGGTCATCATGTTTGAAGCTGCCGGCTCATGGCGTCTGGTGTGGAGGACGGACACATCACCTCACCCGGTGTTGAGTAGTCCGCAGCAACGTGTAATGGTAGTCAGCTTCATAGTTTTTCATGTTTGGGTTCTCCTTCTCTCTCATATATATGCAATGCTACAAGCAACTTTCAGTTTGCAGGGAGTTTTCCTTCTTCTACCGTCTTGCACATTTATATATTTCTGTTGTTACAGGAATTCAGTTTCTATTGTTTTACCTTTTCCCCACATTTTTTAGCAGAACCACCATCTATACTTTTACTGGAATTGTGACAGTTAGGAGTCCACTCTGAATTCAGAAGGAGGCTATGCTATCGACGTCTTCAACAATAAAGGGATTAATATTACAAGAAGTATTACGGATGCATTGTATTATTTGCAGCCTGTCTCTGATCTATTCTTGGCACATCATCTCTGGTCATCACTCGATTGTACCATAGGTAACGATGTGAAAATCCCGCATAGGTAATGCTCCTTTTTTATTTTCATGCTCCTTTTTTTAGAATTTCATGATATATATATGACGCCCCAGTGTGATGCAGGCTGCATATATATAGTGCCGGGATTAGGTTTTCAAAAGTATACTCTGTTTATTAAGTTTACTTATCATGAGTACACAAGTTAACCTTTTCATTTAAGCTATGCACATATGCCGTTTCCTTGATCATATATGTGAATATAAACTAACAGATGGTACAAAGGACTCGAGGTGCTCTGAAAAACTCCATGCAACCTGCTGATTCATATAAAACGCACCCATGCTCATTTATAAATTTATACACTTCATAAAATATATTAGGAGAAACAGGTCTGAAAACAAAGAGAGCCATCAGATGTTAGTTCATGAGAAAATACAAGCCGTTTGATGGCGGTTTTCCGAAATCACAAATGCTTCCCTGCGGCCTTGACGCAAGCAAAAACACATCCATGTCTCCTCCTCAAGCCCTTTTCAGTTTCTTTATGGTGTCCAGCGGCTGCCGTTCGCCTATTCCACCGTCAGTGCACCGATGTGTTGATCTACCAGGCATCAGGTTCTCATCCCAAGACTAACAATGAGAGCGGCCAATAAGTCAGGCATAACTATGGCGCTGCTTCTGCCTCTCTGTTCTGCAGCCCTACTTTAATCTCTATGTTACGAATTGGACAGTTCAGACTTCAGGGCAGTGCTAGCATACGGCATGCTTGCGCAACAAAGTGTTGTGAAAAGCAGGCTCGGTGGAAAATAAAAAGGATGGGGGGAGATTGCTTGCTAAGTATGTTGATCTGCTGTAACTTCTGCTGCATATTCTTTCCATAGTCATTTCGTTGTCTTCCGGAAGGATTGATGTGCCATGCAACATCTGATCCCATGTATATGAATGAAGGAACTAATTTTGCTTTGCTAAATTGTTTGCATAAGTTATTGTTAGGTCAGTTTATAATCGCTTATATATAATCACAACAATGCTAAACATACATTTTGATCATCTGTTGTACGCTTTAGGTTATGGAGGATTTGATATGAATAGTTTAGTACTTCTCTTACTAATAGATCATTTTTCAAATGGTATAGATCAAAATAGGTTACAATCTGCAGGTTAAGTCTAACACGTGCATTGTTAACATAACATTGAACCATCATAGCTACCACATGAAGGAAAGAATTTCACAAGGTTCTAATGTTGAGGACCTACAAAGAGGTGCATGATAATATTTGATTTAGTACGATTTTCTGTTGCATACATTCCTTATAAAACTTAGGAACTCCTACTTTTTTTTGGTCTAGCTTCCAATTTATTGAAGACCTTTTGTGTACTGAAAGATCAGTACTGTGGGAGTCATTTGTGTCATTTTAATTATATATATATATATATATGTATATTAGCTTAGGTAAGTTCTATTTTGTTTCCTAATCATGTTAGTGTTGTAGAAAGTTAGTATAAAGTTGAGTCACTTATTTTGGGACGGAGGGAGTACTATTTTGTTTGAGGGTATCTTCTTTTCAGAGATTGTATTTTCAAATTTTGGTCTCATAAATATTCTTTAATCAGCATTATTTTTCATACTCAAAAGTATTTAGATGATCCAAAAATGACTAGCCCGTGCAGGTGCACTGGTCGATGACTAGTATGATTAATTGAACTTAAATTTATCATGAACTTAGTACCTGATAGTATCTTGCTTGTCTATGTTTGATTGTAGATAGATGGCTCGTGCTGTTGTTCCGTTGAATTTTAATGCGTTCCTTGAGAAAGCAAAGTTGAAAGATGATGGTAGCAATTACACGGACTGGGTCCGTAACTTGAGGATTAGCCTCATTACTGCACAAAAGAATTACGTCCTGGAAGCACCGCTAAGTGCCAAGCCTGCTGCAGGCGCAACACCAGATGTTATGAACGTCTGGTAGAGCAAAGCTGATGACTACTCGATAGTTCAGTGTGCCATGCTTTACGGCTTAGAACCGGGTCTTCAACGACGTTTTGAACGTCATGGAGCATATGAGATGTTCCAGGAGTTGAAGTTAATATGTCAAGCAAATGCCCGGATTGAGAGATATGAAGTCTCCAATAAGTTCTATAGCTGCAAGATGGAGGAGAATAGTTCTGTCAGTGAACATATACTCAAAATGTCTGGGTATCATAATCACTTGACTCAACTCGGGGTTAATCTTCCTGTTGATAGTGTCATTGACAGAGTTCTTCAATCACTGCCACCAAGCTACAAAAGCTTCGTGATGAACTATAATATGCAAGGGATGAATAAGACTATTCCTGAGCTCTTCGTAATGCTAAAAGCCGCGGAGGTAGAAATCAAGAAGGAGCATCAAGTGTTGATGGTCAATAAGACCACCAGTTTCAAGAAAAAGGGCAAAGGGAAGAAGAAAGGAAACATCAAGAAGAACAACAAACAAGTTGCTGCTCAGGAGAAGAAACCCAAGTCTGGACCTAAGCCTGAACTGAGTGCTTCTACTGCAAGCAGACTGGTCACTGGAAGCGGAACTGCCCCAAGTATTTGGATAAGAAGGATGGCAAGGTGAACAAAGGTATATGTGATATACATGTTATTGATGTGTACCTTACTAATGCTCGCAGTAGCACCTGGGTATTTGATACTGGTTTGTTGCTAACATTTGCAACTCGAAACAGGCTACGATTAAGCGAAGATTGGCTAAGGACGAGGTGACGATGCGCGTGGGAAATGGTTCCAAAGTCGATGTGATCGCGGTCGGCACGCTACCTCTACATCTACCTTCGGGATTAGTATTAGACCTAAATAATTGTTATTTGGTGCCAGCGTTGAGCATGAACATTATATCTGGATCTTGTTTGATGCGAGACGGTTATTCATTTAAATCAGAGAATAATGATTGTTCTATTTATATGAGTAATATCTTTTATGGTCATGCACCCTTGAAGAGTGGTCTATTTTTGATGAATCTCGATAGTAGTGATACACATATTCATAATGTTGAAGCCAAAAGATGCAGAGTTGATAATGATAGTGCAACTTATTTGTGGCACTGCCGTTTAGGTCATATCGGTGTAAAGCGCATGAAGAAACTCCATACTGATGGACTTTTGGAACCACTTGATTATGAATCACTTGGTACTTGCGAACCGTGCCTCATGGGCAAGATGACTAAAACGCCGTTCTCCGGTACTATGGAGAGAGCAACAGATTTGTTGGAAATCATACATACAGATGTATGTGGTCCATGAATGTTGAGGCTCGTGGCGGATATCGTTATTTTCTCACCTTCACAAATGATTTAAGCAGATATGGGTATATCTACTTAATGAAACATAAGTC
Organism: Triticum urartu; assembly: GCF_003073215.2. Classification (NCBI taxonomy): domain Eukaryota; kingdom Viridiplantae; phylum Streptophyta; class Magnoliopsida; order Poales; family Poaceae; genus Triticum; species Triticum urartu. Next base: position 27,048,796 of record NC_053022.1, read on the forward strand.
TGAAACATTTGAAAAGTTCAAAGAATTTCAGAGTGAAGTTGAAAATCATCGTAACAAGAAAATAAAGTTTCTACGATCTGATCGTGGAGGAGAATATTTGAGTTACGAGTTTGGTCTACATTTGAAACAATGCGGAATAGTTTCGCAACTCACGCCACCCGGAACACCACAGCGTAATGGTGTGTCCGAACGTCGTAATCGTACTTTACTAGATATGGTGCGATCTATGATGTCTCTTACTGATTTACCGCTATATTTTGGGGTTATGCTTTAGAGACGGCCGCATTCACGTTAAATAGGGCACCATCAAAATCCGTTGAGACGACGCCTTATGAACTATGGTTTGGCAAGAAACCAAAGTTGTCGTTTCTTAAAGTTTGGGGCTGTGATGCTTATGTGAAAAAACTTCAACCTGATAAGCTCGAACCCAAATCGGAGAAATGTGTCTTCATAGGATACCCAAAGGAGACTGTTGGGTACACCTTCTATCACAGATCCGAAGGCAAGACTTTTGTTGCTAAATTCGAGTTTTTCTAGAAGGAGTTTCTCTCGAAAGAAGTGAGTGGGAGAAAGTAGAACTTGATGAGGTAACTATACCTGCTCCCTTATTGGAAAGTAGTACATCACAGAAACCGGTTTCTGTGACACCTACACCAATTAGTGATGAAGCTAATGATAATGATCATAAAACTTCAGATCAAGTTACTACCAACCTCGTAGATCAACAAGAGTAAGATCCGCACCAGAGTGGTACGGTAATCCTGTTCTGGAAGTCATGCTACTAGATCATGATGAACCTACGAACTATGAAGAAGATGGTAGCCCAGATTCCGCAAAATGGCTAGAAGCCATGAAATCTGAGATGGATCCATGATGAGAACAAAGTGTGGACTTTGGTTGACTTGCCCGTGATCGGCAAGCAATTGAGAATAAATGGATCTTCAAGAAGAAGACTGGACGCTGACGGGTAATGTTACTGTCTATAAAGCTCGACTTGTTGCAAAAGGTTTTCGACAAGTTCAAGGGATTGACTACGAATGAGACCTTCTCACCCGTAGCGATGCTTAAGTCTGTCCGAATCATGTTAGCAATTGCCGCATTTTATGATTATGAAATTTGGCAAATGGATGTCAAAACTGTATTCCTGAATGGATTTCTGGAAGAAGAGTTGTATATGATGCAACCAGAAGGTTTTGTCGATCCAAAGGGAGCTAACAAAGTGTGCAAGCTCCAGCGATCCATTTATGGACTGGTGCAAGCCTCTCGGAGTTGGAATAAACGCTTTGATAGTGTGATCAAAGCATTTGGTTTTATACAGACTTTTGGAGAAGCCTGTATTTACAAGAAAGTGAGTGGGAGCTCTGTAGCATTTCTGATATTATATGTGGATGACATATTTATTGGAAATAATATAGAATTTCTGGATAGCATAAAGGGATACTTGAATAAGAGTTTTTCAATGAAAGACCTCGGTGAAGCTGCTTACATATTGGGCATTAAGATCTATAGAGATAGATCAAGACGCTTAATTGGACTTTCACAAAGCACATACCTTGACAAAGTTTTGAAGAAGTTCAAAATGGATCAAGCAAAGAAAGGGTTCTTGCCTGTGTTACAAGGTGTGAAGTTGAGTAAGACTCAATGCCCGACCACTGCAGAAGATAGAGAGAAAATGAAAGATGTTCCCTATGCTTCAGCCATAGGCTCTATCATGTATGCAATGCTGTGTACCAGACCTGATGTGTGCCTTGCTATAAGTCTAGCAGGGAGGTACCAAAGTAATCCAGGAGTGGATCACTGGACAGCGGTCAAGAACATCCTGAAATACCTGAAAAGGACTAAGGATATGTTTCTATATATGGAGGTGACAAAGAGCTCATCGTAAATGGTTACGTTGATGCAAGCTTTGACACTGATCCGGACGATTCTAAATCGCAAACGGATACGTGTTTACATTAAACGGTGGAGCTGTCAGTTGGTGCAGTTCTAAACAAAGCGTGTGGTGGGATCTACATGTGAAGCGGAGTACATAGCTGCTTCGGAAGCAGCAAATGAAGGAGTCTGGATGAAGGAGTTCATATCCGATCTAGGTGTCATACCTAGTGCATCGGGTCCAATGAAAATCTTTTGTGACAATACTGGTGCAATTGCCTTGGCAAAGGAATCCAGATTTCACAAGAGAACCAAGCACATCAAGACGCTTCAATTCCATCCGGGATCTAGTACCAAGTGGGAGACATAGAGATTTGCAAGATACATACGGATCTGAATGTTGCAGACCCGTTGACTAAGCCTCTTCCACGAGCAAAACATGATCAACACCAAGCTCCATGGGTGTTAGAATCATTACTAGTGTAATCTAGATTATTGACTCTAGTGCAAGTGGGAGACTGAAGAGAAATATGCCCTAGAGGCAATAATAAAGTTATTATTTATTTCCTTATATCATGATAAATGTTTATTATTCATGCTAGAATTGTATTAACCGGAAACATGATATATGTGTGAATACATAGACAAACAGAATGTCGCTAGTATGCCTCTACTTGACTAACTCGTTGATCAAAGATGGTTAAGTTTCCTAGCCATAGACATGAGTTGTCATTTGATTAACGGGATAACATCATTAGGAGAATGATGTGATTGACTTGAACCATTTGGTTAGCTTAGCACTTGATCGCTTAGTTTGTTGCTATTGCTTTCTTCATGACTTATACATGTTCCTATGACTATGAGATTATGCAACTCCCGTTTACCGGAGGAACACTTTGTGTGCTACCAAACGTCACAACGTAACTGGGTGATTATAAAGGTGCTCTACAGGTGTCTCCGAAGGTACTTGTTGGGTTGGCGTATTTCGAGATTAGGATTTGTCACTCCGATTGTCGGAGAGGTATCTCTGGGCCCTCTCGGTAATGCACATCACATAAGCCTTGCAAGCATTGCAACTAAAAAATTAGCTGCGGGATGATGTATTACGGAACGAGTAAAGAGACTTGCCAGTAACGAGATTGAACTAGGTATTGAGATACCGACGATCAAATCTCGGGCAAGTAACATACCGATGAAGGGAACAACGCATGTTGTTATGCGGTCTGACCGATAAAAGATCTTCGTAGAATATGTAGGAGCCAATATGAGCATCCAGGTTCCGCTACTGGTTATTGACCGGAGACGTGTCTCGGTCATGTCTACATTATTCTCGAACCCATAGGGTCCGCACGCTTAACGTTACGATGACAGTTTCATTATGAGTTTATATATTTTGATGTAACGAAGGTTGTTCGGAGTCCCGAATATGATCACGGACATGACGAGGAGTCTCGAAATGGTCAAGACATAAAGATCGATATATAGGACGGTTATATTCAGACACCGGAAGTGTTTCGGGTGATTTCAGAGAAAACCGGAGTGCCGGAAGGGTTACCGGAACCCCCCGAGGAAGTATTGGGCCTTAGTGGGCCTGAGGGGAGAGAGAGGGCAGCAGCCCAGGAGGTGGCGCGCCCCCTCCCATGGGGAGTCCGAATTGGACTAGGGAGGGGGCGCGGCCCCTCTTTCCCTCTCCCTCTCCCTCTCTTTCCTTCCCCCTTCTCTCTTCCTAATTGGACTAGGAAAGGGGAGTCCTACTCCTACTAGAAGCAGGATTCCCCCTCCTTGGCGCGCCCCAAGGGCCGGCCGGCCTCTCCCCCTTGCTCCTTTATATACAGGGGCAGGGGGCACCTCCAGACACACAAGTTGATCTTCGTGATCGTTCTTTTAGCCGTGTGCGGTGGCCCCCTCCACCATAATCCTCGATAATATTGTAGCGGTGCTTAGGCGAAGCCCTGCGACGGTAGAACATCAAGATCGTCACCACGCCGTCGTGCTGACGGAACTCTTCCCCGACACTTTGCTGGATCGGAGTCCGAGGATCGTCATCGAGCTGAATGTGTGCTAGAACTCGGAGGTGTTGTAGTTTCGGTGCTTGATCAGTCTTGCCGTGAAGACGTACGACTACATCAACCGCGTTGTGCTAACGCTTCCGCTTCCGGTCTACGAGGGTATGTAGACAACACTCTCCCCTCTCGTTGCTATGCATCACCATGATCTTGCGTGTGCGTAGGAATTTTTTTGAAATTACTACGTTCCCCAACACGAAGATCTTTATCGGTCAGACCGCATAACAACATACGTTGTTCCCTTTGTCATCGGTATGTTACTTGCCCGAGATTTGATCGCCGGTATCTCAATACCTAGTTCAATCTCGTTACCGGCAAGTCTCTTTACTCGTTCCGTAATACATCATCCCTCAACTAACTCATTAGTTGCAATGCTTGCAAGGCTTAAGTGATGTGCATTACCGAGAGGGCCCAGAGATACCTCTCCGACAGTCGGAGTGACAAATCCTAATCCTGAAATACGCCAACCCAACAAGTACCTTTGGAGACACCTGTAGAGCACCTTTATAATCACCCAGTTACGTTGTGACGTTTGGTAGCACACAAAGTGTTCCTTCGGTAAACGTAAGTTGCATAATCTCATAGTCATAGGAACATGTATAAGTTATGAAGAAAGCAATAGCAACAAACTAAACGATCAAGTGCTATGCTAACGGAATGGGTCAAGTCAATCACATCATTCTCCTAATGATGTGATCCCGTTAATCAAATGACAACTTATGTCTATGGTTAGGAAACATAACCATCTTTGATCAACGAGCTAGTCAAGTAGAGGCATACTAGTGACACTCTGTTTGTCTATGTATTCACACATGTATTATGTTTCCGGTTAATACAATTCTAGCATTAATAATAAACATTTATCATGATATAAGGAAATAAATAATAACTTTATCATTGCCTCTAGGGCATATTTCCTTCAATAGCAAAATACTAAACGATCGGGTGCCAAGCTAACGGAATGGGTCATGTCAATCACATCATTCTCCTAATGATGTGACCTGTTAATCAAATGACAACTCACGTCTATGGTTAGGAAACATAACCATCTTTGATCAACGTGCTAGTCAAGTAGAGGCATACTAGTGACAATCTGTTTGTCTATGTATTCACACATGTATTATGTTTCCGGTTAATACAATTCTAGCTTGAATAATAAACATTTATCATGATATAAGGAAATAAATAATAACTTTATTATTGCCTCTAGGGCATATTTCCTTCAGTCTCCCACTTGCACTAGAGTCAATAATCTAGATTACACAGTAATGATTCTAACACCCATGGAGCCTTGGTGCTGATCATGTTTTGCTCGTGGAAGAGGCTTAGTCAACGGGTCTGCAACATTCTGATCCGTATGTATCTTGCAAATTTCTATGTCTCCGACATGGACTAAATCCCGGATGGAATTGAAGTGTCTCTTGATGTGTTTGGTTCTCTTGTGAAATCTGGATTCCTTCGCCAAGGCAATTGCACCAGTATTGTCACAAAAGATTTTCATTGGACCCGATGCACTAGGTATGACTCCTAGATCGGATATGAACTTCTTCATCCAGACTCCTTCATTTGCTGCTTCCGAAGCAGCTATATGTACTCTGCTTCACATGTAGATCCCGCCACAACGCTTTGTTTAGAACTGCACCAACTGACAGCTCCACCGTTCAATGTAAACACGTATCCGGTTTGCGATTTAGAATCGTCCGGATCAGTGTCAAAGCTTGCATCAACGTAACCGTTTATGATGAGCTCTTTGTCATCTCCGTAAACGACAAACATATCCTTAGTCCTTTTCAGGTATTTCAGGATGTTCTTGACCACTGTCCAATGATCCACTCCTGGATTAGTTTAGTACCTCCCTGCTAGACTTATAGCAAGGCACACATCAGGTCTCGTACACATCATTGCATACATGATAGAGCCTATGGCTGAAGCATAGGGAACATCTTTCATTTTCTCTCTATCTTCTGCAGTGGTCGGGCATTGAGTCTTACTCAACTTCACACCTTGTAACATAGGCAAGAACCCTTTCTTTGCTTGATCCATTTTGAACTTCTTCAAAACTTTGTCAAGGTATGTGCTTTGTGAAAGTCCAATTAAGCGTCTTGATCTATCTCTATAGATCTTGATGCCCAATATGTAAGCAGCTTCACCGAGGTCTTTCATTGAAAAACTCTTATTCAAGTATCCCTTTATGCTATCCAGAAATTCTATATCATTTCCAATCAGCAGTATGTCATCCACATATAATATCAGAAATGCTACAGAGCTCCCACTCACTTTCTTGTAAATACATGCTTCTCCAAAAGTCTGTATAAAACCAAATGCTTTGATCACACTATCAAAGCGTTTATTCCAACTCCGAGAGGCTTGCACCAGTCCATAAATGGATCGCTGGAGCTTGCACACTTTGTTAGCTCCCTTTGGATCGACAAAACCTTCTAGTTGCATCATATACAACTCTTCTTCCAGAAATCCATTCAGGAATGCAGTTTTGACATCCATTTGCCAAATTTCATAATCATAAAATGCGGCAATTGCTAACATGATTCGGACAGACTTAAGCATCGCTACGGGTGAGAAGGTCTCATCGTAGTCAATCCCTTGAACTTGTCGAAAACCTTTTGCAACATTCGAGCTTTATAGACAGTAACATTACCGTCAGTGTCAGTCTTCTTCTTGAAGATCCATTTATTCTCAATTGCTTGCCGATCATCGGGCAAGTCAACCAAAGTCCATACTTTGTTCTCATACATGGATCCCATCTCAGATTTCATGGCCTCAAGCCATTTTGCGGAATATGGGCTCACCATCGCTTCTTCATAGTTCGTAGGTTCATCATGATCTAGTAGCATGAATTCCAGAATAGGATTACCGTACCACTCTGGTGTGGATCTTACTCTGGTTGATCTATGAGGTTTAGTAGTAACTTGATCTGAAGTTCCATGATCATCATCATTAACTTCCTCACTAATTAGTGTGGGTGTCACAGAAACCGGTTTCTGTGATGAACTACTTTCCAATAGAGGACCAGGTATAGTTACCTCATCAAGTTCGACTTTCCTCCCACTCACTTATTTTGAGAGAAACTCCTTCTCTAGAAAGGATCCATTCTTAGCAACGAAAGTCTTGCCTTCGGATCTGTGATAGAAGGTGTACCCAATAGTCTCCTTTGGGTATCCTATGAAGACACATTTCTTCGATTTGGGTTCGAGCTTATCAGGTTGAAGCTTTTTCACATAAGCGTCGCAGCCCCAAACTTTCATAAATGACAACTTTGGTTTCTTGCCAAACCATAGTTCATAAGGCATCGTCTCAACGGATTTCGATGGTGCCCTATTTAACGTGAATGCGGTCGTCTCTAAAGCATATCCCCAAAATGATAGTGGTAATACTGTAAGAGACATCATAGATCGCACCATATCTAGTAAAGTACGATTACGATGTTCGGACACACCATTACGCTGTGGTATTCCGGGTGGCGTGAGTTGCGAAACTATTCCCATTTTTTCAAATGTAGACCAAACTCGTAACTCAAATATTCTCCTCCACGATCAGATCGTAGAAACTTTATTTTCTTGTTACGATGATTTTCAACTTCACTCTGAAATTCTTTGAACTTTTCAAATGTTTCAGACTTATGCTTCATTAAGTAGATAACCATATCTGCTTAAATCATCTGTGAAGGTGAGAAAATAACGATATCCACCACGAGCCTCAACATTCGTCGGACCACATACATCTGTATGTATGATTTTGAATAAATCTGTTGCTCTCTCCATAGTACCGGAGAACAGTGTTTTAGTCATCTTGCCCATGAGGCATGGTTCGCAAGTACCAAGTGATTCATAATCAAGTGGTTCCAAAAGTCCATCAATATGGAGTTTCTTCATGCGCTTTACACCGATATGACCTAAACGGCAGTGCCACAAATAAGTTGCACTATCATTATCAACTCTGCATCTTTTGATTTCAACATTATGAATATGTGTATCACTACTATCGAGATTCATCAAAAATAGACCACTCTTCAAGGGTGCATGACCATAAAAGATATTACTCATATAAATAGAACAATCATTATTCTCTGATTTAAATGAATAACCGTCTCGCATCAAACAAGATCCAGATATAATGTTCATGCTCAACGCTGGCACCAAATAACAATTATTTAGGTCTAATACTAATCCTGAAGGTAGATGTAGAGGTAGCGTGCCGACCGCGATCACATCGACTTTGGAACCATTTCCCATGCGAATCGTCACCTCGTCCTTAGCCAATCTTCGCTTGATCCGTAGCCCCTGTTTCGAGTTGCAAATGTTAGCAACAGAACCAGTATCAAATACCCAGGTGTTACTGCGAGCATTAGTAAGGTACACATCAATAACATGTATATCACATATACCTTTGTTCACCTCGTCATCCTTCTTATCCATTAAATACTTGGGGCAGTTCCGCTTCCAGTGACCAGTCTGCTAGCAGTAGAAGCACTCAGTTTCAGGCTTAGGTCCAGACTTGGGTTTCTTCTCCTGAGCAGCAACTTGTTTGTTATTCTTCTTGAAGTTCCCTTTCTTCTTCCCTTTGCCCTTTTTCTTGAAACTGGTGGTCTTATTGACCATCAACACTTGATGCTCCTTCTTGATTTCTACCTCCGCGGCTTTTAGCATTACGAAGAGCTCAGGAATAGTCTTATTCATCCCTTTGCATATTATAGTTCATCACGAAGCTTTTGTAGCTTGGTGGCAATGATTGAAGAACTCTGTCAATGACACTATCTAACAGGAAGATTAACTCCCAGTTGAGTCAAGTGATTATGATACCCAGACATTTTGAGTATATGTCACTGACAGAACTATTCTCCTCCATCTTGCAGCTATAGAACTTATTGGACGACTTCATATCTCTCAATCCGGGCATTTGCTTGAAATATTAACTTCAACTCCTGGAACATCTCATATGCTCCATGACGTTCAAAACGTCGTTGAAGACCCGGTTCTAAGCCGTAAAGCATGGCACACTGAACTATCGAGTAGTCATCAGCTTTGCTCTGCCAGACGTTCATAACATCTGGTGTTGCTGCAGCAGGCTTGGCACCCGGTGCTTCCAGGACGTAATTCTTCTGTGCAGCAATGAGGATAATCCTCAAGTTACGGACCCAGTCCGTGTAATTGCTACCATCATCTTTCAACTTTGCTTTCTCAAGGAACGCATTAAAATTCAACGGAACAAGCACGAGCCATCTATCTACAATCAAACATAGACAAGCAAGATACTATCAGGTACTAAGTTCATGATAAATTTAAGTTCAATTAATCATACTAGTCATCGACCAGTGCACCTGCACGGGCTAGTCATTTTTGGATCATCTAAATACTTTTGAGTATGAAAAATAATGCTGATTAAAGAATATTTATGAGACCAAAATTTGAAAATACAATCTCTGAAAAGAAGATACCCTCAAACAAAATAGTACTCCCTCCGTCCCAAAATAAGTGACTCAACTTTATACTAACTTTCTACAACACTAACATGATTAGGAAACAAAATAGAACTTACCTAAGCTAATATACATATATATATATATATATAATTAAATGACACAAATGACTCCCACAGTACTGATCTTTCAGTACACAAAAGGTCTTCAATAAATTGGAAGCTAGACCAAAAAAAAGTAGGAGTTCCTAAGTTTTATAAGGAATGTATGCAACAGAAAATCGTACTAAATCAAATATTATCATGCACCTCTTTGTAGGTCCTCAACATTAGAACCTTGTGAAATTCTTTCCTTCATGTGGTAGCTATGATGGTTCAGTGTTATGTTAACAATGCACGTGTTAGACTTAACCTGCAGATTGTAACCTATTTTGATCTATACCATTTGAAAAATGATCTATTAGTAAGAGAAGTACTAAACTATTCATATCAAATCCTCCATAACCTAAAGCGTACAACAGATGATCAAAATGTATGTTTAGCATTGTTGTGATTATATATAAGCGATTATAAACTGACCTAACAATAACTTATGCAAACAATTTAGCAAAGCAAAATTAGTTTCCTTCATTCATATACATGGGATCAGATGTTGCATGGCACATCAATCCTTCCGGAAGACAACGAAATGACTATGGAAAGAATATGCAGCAGAAGTTACAGCAGATCAACATACTTAGCAAGCAATCTCCCATCCTTTTTATTTTCCACCGAGCCTGCTTTTCACAACACTTTGTTGCGCAAGCATGCCGTATGCTAGCACTGCCCTGAAGTCTGAACTGTCCAATTCGTAACATAGAGATTAAAGTAGGGCTGCAGAACAGAGAGGCAGAAGCAGCGCCATAGTTATGCCTGACTTATTGGCCGCTCTCATTGTTAGTCTTGGGATGAGAACCTGATGCCTGGTAGATCAACACATCGGTGCACTGACGGTGGAATAGGCGAACGGCAGCCGCTGGACACCATAAAGAAACTGAAAAGGGCTTGAGGAGGAGACATGGATGTGTTTTTGCTTGCGTCAAGGCCGCAGGGAAGCATTTGTGATTTCGGAAAACCGCCATCAAACGGCTTGTATTTTCTCATGAACTAACATCTGATGGCTCTCTTTGTTTTCAGACCTGTTTCTCCTAATATATTTATGAAGTGTATAAATTTATAAATAGCATGAGTCTCAACATTCATTGGACCACATACATCTGTATGTATGATTTCCAACAAATCCGTTGCTCTCTCCATAGTACCGGAGAACGGCGTTTTAGTCATCTTACCCATGAGGCACGGTTCGCAAGTACCAAGTGATTCATAATCAAGTGGTTCCAAAAGTCCATCAGTATGGAGTTTCTTCATGCGCTTTACACCGATATGACCTAAACGGCAGTGCCACAAATAAGTTGCACTATCATTATCAACTCTGCATCTTTTGATTTCAACATTATGAATATGTGTATCACTACTATCGAGATTCATCAAAAATAGACCACTCTTCAAGGGTGCATGACCATAAAAGATATTACTCATATAAATAGAACAATCATTATTCTCTGATTTAAATGAATAACCGTCTCGCATCAAACAAGATCCAGATATAATGTTCATGCTCAACGCTGGCACCAAATAACAATTATTTAGGTCTAATACTAATCCCGAAGGTAGATGTAGAGGTAGCGTGCCGACCACGATCACATCGACTTTGGAACCATTTCCCATGCGCATCGTCACCTCGTCCTTAGCCAATCTTCGCTTGATCCGTAGCCCCTGTTTCGAGTTGCAAATGTTAGCAACAGAACCAGTATCAAATACCCAGGTGCTACTGCGAGCTCTAGTAAGGTACACATCAATAACATGTATATCACATATACCTTTGTTCACCTTGCCATCCTTCTTATCCGCCAAATACTTGGGGCAGTTCCACTTCCAGTGACCAGTCTGCTTGCAGTAGAAGCACTCAGTTTCAGGCTTAGGTCCAGACTTGGGTTTCTTCTCCTGAGCAGCAACTTGCTTGCTGTTCTTCTTGAAGTTTCCATTCTTCTTCCCTTTACCCTTTTTCTTGAAACTGGTGGTCTTATTGACCATCAACACTTGATGCTCCTTTTGATTTCTACCTCCGCTACTTTTAGCATTGCGAAGAGGTCGTAAATTGATTTATTCATCCCTTGCGTATTATAGTTCATCATGAAACTCTTGTAGCTTGGTGGCAGTGATTGTAGAATTCTGTCAATGACACTATCAACCGGAAGATGAACTCCCAACTGAGTTAAGTGATTATGGTACCCAGACATTCTGAGTATATGTTCACTGACAGAACTATTCTCCTCCATCTTGCAGCTGTAGAACTTATTGGAGACTTCATATCTCTCAATCCGGGCATTTGCTTGAAATATTAACTTCAACTCCTGGAACATCTCATATGCTCCATGACGTTAAAAACGTCGTTGATGTCCCAGTTCTAAGCCGTAAAGCATGGCACACTGAACTATCGAGTAGTCATCAGCTTTGCTCTGCCAGGCGTTCTTAACGTATGCAGTTGCATCATTAGCAGGCCTGGCACTCAGCAGTGCTTCCAGGACGTAATTCTTCTGAGCAGCAATGAGGATAATCCTCAAGTTACGGACCCAGTCCGTGTAATTGCTACCATCATCTTTGAACTTTGCTTTCTCAAGGAACACATTAAAATTCAACGGAACAACAGCACGGGCCATCTATCTACAATCAAACATAGACGAGCAAGATACTATCAGGTACTAAGTTCATGATAAATTTAAGTTCAATTAATCATATTATTAAGAACTCCCACTTAGAAATACATCCCTCTAATCTTTTAAGTGATCACGTGATCCAAATCAACTAAACCATAACCGATCATCACGTGAAATGGAGTAGTTTTCAATGGTGAACATCACTATGTTGATCATATCTACTATATGATTCATGATCGACCTTTCGGTCTCAGTGTTCCGAGGCCATATCTGCATATGCTAGGCTCGTCAAGTTTAACCTGAGTATTCTTCGTGTGCAAAACTGGCTTGCACCTGTTGTAGATGGACGTAGAGCTTATCACACCCGATCATCATGTGGTGTCTGGGCACGACGAACTTTGGCAACGGTGCATACTCAGGGAGAACACTTTTATCTTGAAATTTAGTGAGAGATCATCTTATAATGCTACCATCAATCAAAGAAAGATAATATGCATAAAAGATAAACATCACATGCAATCAATATAAGTGATATGATATGGCCATCATCATCTTGTGCTTGTGATCTCCATCTCCGAAGCACCGTCATGATCACCATCGTCACCAGCGCGACACCTTGATCTCCGTCGTAGCATCGTTGTCGTCTCGCCAATCTTATGCTTCCACGACTATCGCTACCGCTTAGTGATAAAGTAAAGCATTATAGGGCGATTGCATTGCATACAATAAAGCGACAACCATATGGCTCCTGCTAGTTGCCGACAACTCGGTTACAAAACATGATCATCTCATACAATAAAATTTAGCATCATGTCTTGACCATATCACATCACAACATGCCCTACAAAAAAAGTTAGACGTCCTCTACTTTGTTGTTGCAAGTTTTACGTGGCTGCTACGGGCTTAGCAAGAACCGTTCTTACCTACGCATCAAAACCACAACGACAGTTTGTCAAGTTGGTGCTGTTTTAACCTTTGCAAGGACCGGGCATAGCCACACTTGGTTCAACTAAAGTTAGAGAAACTGACACCCGCCAGCCACCTGTGTGCAAGGCAGGTCGGTAGAACCAGTCTCGTGTAAGCGTACGCGTAATGTCCGTCTAGGCCGCTTCATCCAACAATACCGCCGAACCAAAGTATGACATGCTGGTAAGTAGTATGACTTATATCGCCCACAACTCACTTGTGTTCTACTCGTGCATATGACATCTACGCATAAAACCTGGCTCGGATGCCACTGTTGGGGAATGTAGTAATTTCAAAAAAAATCCTACGCACACGCAAGATCATGGTGATGCATAGCAACGAGAGGGGAGAGTGTTGTCCACGTACCCTCGTAGACCGAAAGCGGAAGCGTTAGCACAACGCGGTTGATGTAGTCGTACGTCTTCACGATCCGACCGATCAAGTACCGAACGTACGGCACCTCCGAGTTCAGCACACGTTCAGCCCGATGACGGATACATCTCCAACGTATCTATAATTTTTTATTGCTCCATGCTATATTATCTACTGTTTTGGACATTATTGGGCTTTATTATCCACTTTTATATTATTTTTGGGACTAACCTATTAACCGGAGGCCCAGCCCAGAATTTCTGTTTTTTTGCCTATTTTAGGGTTTCGAAGAAAAGGAATATCAAACGGAGTCCAAATGGAATGAAACCTTCGGGAACGTGATTTTGTCACCGAATACAACTCAGGAGACTTGGACCCTACGTCAAGCCAATCAACAGGAGGCCACAAGGTAGGGGCGTGCCTGCCCCCCCCAGGCGCGCCCTCCACCCTCGTGGGCCCCCTGTTGCTCCACCGACGTACTCCTTCCTCCTATATATATCCACGTACCCCCAAACGATCAGAACAGGAGCCAAAACCCTAATTCCACCGCCGTAACTTTCTGTATCCACGAGATCCCATCTTGGGGCCTATTCCGGAGCTCCGTCGGAGGGGGCATCGATCACGGAGGGCTTCTACATCAACACCATAGCCTCTCCGATGAAGTGTGAGTAGTTTACTTCAGACCTACGGGTCCATAGTTAGTAGCTAGATGGCTTCTTCTCTCTTTTTGGATCTCAATACAATGTTCTCCCCCTCTCTTGTGGAGATCTATTCAATGTAATCTTCTTTTTGCGGTGTGTTTCTTGAGACCGATGAATTGTGGGTTTATGATCAAGTCTATCTATGAATAATATTTGAATCTTCTCTGAATTCTTTTATGTATGATTGGTTAACTTTGCAAGTCTCTTAAAATTATCAGTTTGGTTTGGCCTACTAGATTGGTTGTTCTTGCCATGGGAGAAGTGCTTAGCTTTGGGTTCAAGCTTGCGGTGTCCTTTCCCAGTGAGAGAAGGGGTAGCAAGGCACGTATTGTATTGTTGCCATCGAGGACAACAAGATGGGGTTTTTATCATACTGCATGAAATTATCCCTCTACATCATGTCATCTTGCTTAAGGCGTTACTCTGTTTTAACTTAATACTCTAGATGCATGCTGGATAGCGGTCGATGAGTGGAGTAATAGTAGTAGATGCAGACAGGAGTCGGTCTACTTGTCTCGGACGTGATGCCTATATACATGATCATACCTAGATATTCTCATAACTATGCTCAATTCTGTCAATTGCTCAACAGTAATTTGTTCACCCATCGTAGAATACTTATGCTCTCGAAAGAAGCCACAAGTGAAACCTATGGCCCCCGGGTGTATCTTTATCATATAAATCTCTTACTACTTAGCTATTTACTTTGCTATTTTACTTTGCATCTTTATCATAAAAATACCAAAAATATTATCTTATCATATCTATCATATCTCACTCTCGTAAGTGGTCCTATAGGGATTGACAACCCCTATTTGCGTTGGTTGCGAGGATTTATTTGTTTTGTGTAGGTACAAGGGACTTGCATGTAGCCTCCTACTAGATTGATACCTTTGTTCTCAAAAACCAAGGGAAATACTTACGCTACTTTGCTGCATCATCCCTTCCTCTTCGGGGAAAACCAATGCAGTGCTAAAAGAGGTAGCAATGACGTCCATCGAACTCCGATCTAGCCGAGTGTTGAGGGAGAGTTTCCTCAGCACGACGGCGTGGTGAAGATGTTGATGTTCTACCGACGCAGGGCTTCGCCTAAGCACTGCTACAGTATTATCACTACAAAAAAAGACACATCCGTGACATTTTGGGCCGAAACGAAAAAAATTTGTGTCATACATATGACACTTCTATGACGATAATTGTGACAAAACCCGGTATCATCATAGATGTGGTGGGCTCCTACTTCTATGACAAAAAATCATGACAGAAAATGGGCTTTTCATCCTGGGCGGGCCGGAGACGTAGCTGCATGACATTCGTTGGGCCGTCCATGACGGAAAAAACCGTGGTAGAAGCGAGGGGGAGGAAAATTTCGGGGAGTTCCCAGTTACGGTGGGAGGTCAAGGGCCGAGCGATGCGCGCTTCTCTCGTACACGTACGCGCGTGTGTGCGAGGCGTTGGCTCTAACTGAACCCGAGCGAGGCGTTGGGCTCTAACTGAACCCGAGCGATTGCACTGCAGGCTACGCGTTACTGAACCCGAGCGATCGATCGATGGCTGTTAACTGAACCCGATCGAGCGAGTCCTTCGCTACTGCTGCTAACTGAAGCCGATCGATGCTGCCTCTGGATGAACAGTGAGCGTTGCAGGGGGTTTGGATGAACAGTTCCCGGTGGGGGTGGATGAACAGGACCCCGTGGTGTTGCCTTTGGATGAACATGACCCCGATTGATCGAGCCGGTTGGGGTTGGATGAACAGGACCCGTGGAGGGCTGGATGAACAGGACCACCCCGTGGAGGGCAGGATGAACAGTAGACGGTGGAGGGCAGGATGAACAGTAGCCCGTGGAGCGGTGGTTGAACAGGAGCCCATGGAGAGGGCTGGTTGAACAGTAGCCAGTGGAGTAGCGCGCGGTGGAGGCTGGATGAACAGGAGCCCCGTGGATGAACAGTCGCAGGTGGCGGCTGGAGGAGGTCGATGGTGGATGAACAGTAGCTCGTGGAGGCTGGAGGGGGTCGACGGTGGAGATGAACAGTATCCCGTGGAGTCCTGTTTTGCGGTACGCCACACCCCTCCCGATGAACAGGACCCCCGTTTCGATCGTAGGAGGTCCGTTTCCTCCGTTTTGCCATACGCCAGACCCCTCCCGATGAACAGGATCCCGTTTCGAACGTGGCCGGTCGAACACAAGGCCGTTTCCTCCGTTCTGTGGTATGCCAGGCCTCGTTTGCATCGCCTGTTCCGTCCAAGCCCTCCCGATGAACATGACGCATTCTGTTGCCTCCCCATGAACACAACGCATTCCGTTGCCTCCCCATGAACACGACGACGATGTTGTTTCTCCGTTCCGACCCAGCCATGTACACGAGCCCTGGCCGTACGTATGCGCGAGTAGGCGTTCGAGACCCCGCCCGTATGTACACATACGTGGCCGTATTTTCTTTCTTGCACCCTGGCTGCCTCTACTACGACACGTGCGCGCCTCTACATCCACCAGTATATATGTACGTACACGTTCGCGACCAGAATGATAACGCTACGTACGCTTCGACCAGGTGGGTCCCGACTGTCAGGCACTTCCTTGCGTGCGAAGATGTAGCTGGTGGGTCCCAGCAGTCAGGGGGGGCAAAATACGATGGCCCGTCTAGTGGGTCCCTGCTGTCAGGTGGAGGAGTAATTATTTTGCACGTAATAAGGAGGCACTTCCTTGCTGCGGCCGTAGACCCAGCTGTCAGCCTCTCCACGTACAGTCCACGTCCGATGGAAGCCGTTCCTTGACCACGTTGACCACGCCATGCCGAGAGCACCAGGGCGATGGACGACGGCGAGGCCTAGAAAGGGGACGACGCGGAGCCGAGGAAGATGCGGCAGTGGATGCCCACGCGTAGAGGAGTACGAGGGTTCACTGGTTCGCTGTGGTGTGAGGCTGCCGTCGCCGCATAATAACAGGGGGTGTGGGTGAGTAGAGGGATGGCCTGGCCAGCGATGGGAGTAGTAGGGGGCGGTGAGGCCTCTGCCGCATCGCAGCCAGCCACGGGAGGCAGGAGCACGAGGCACGACCAGCGCTGGTTTGGGCGGCTGGAGCAAGAAGACCAGAGGTTGAAGAAGCACTACGGCCGTTGGATGGACATCGTACGGTCACTGGAGCTAGAATCGTGCATATTGACTAAGTTGACAAAGCCCTCCGTCCCCGTCAACTTAGTAGGCCCACAAGTCAGCCTGCCACTATACTGGGTCCCAGCTAACAGGGGGAGTATTCATTTTTTTGTGCGTAATAAGAAGGCACTTCCTTGCGTGTGAAGATATAGCTGCTGGGTCCGAGCTGTCAGCGGCGGTAACGTTTTTTTTCACGAAATACAGAGGCCCTTTCGGTGGGTCCCTGATGTCAGGTGGAGGAATCATTATTTTGCGTGTAATAAGGAGGCATTTCCTTGTGTGCGGTCATGGACCCAGCTGTCGGCCTCTCCACGTAAAGTCCACTTCAGATGCATGTCCGTCGTTGACCACGTTGACCAGGCCGCGCCGAGAGCACCAGGATGGTGGACGACGGCGAGGCCTAGGAAGGGAACGACACGGAGGCAGGGAAGACTCGACAGTTGTTTCCCACGCGGAGGGGAGTACGACTGTACGAGGGTTTACTGGTTCGTCTGCCATTGCCGGAGAATAACAGCAGGTGTGGGTGAGTAGAGGGATGGCTAGGCCAGCGATGGGAGTACGGTGGGGCGGTGAGACCTGCGCGGCAGCAGAGCCGGCCGCGGGGAGGAGGGAGCAGGCAGTCCCGCCGGCGCCTGTTTGAGCGGCTGGAGCAGGAAGAACAGAGATTGAAGAAGCATGACGGCCGTTGGATGGCCATCCCACAGTCACTGCTTGTGCGTCAACCTTTTTTAGGAAAGCCTCAAATCTGTGGAAAACAACATACAGCCCATCTACCATTATTTCTAATAATTTACAGCCCATTTGCTAATTATTAAGGTTTTTTGGAGCCCATATTCTTTTTGTTAGCATTACAGCCCATATTGTGGCCACGGTTAAAAAATTATATGAAATTTTGCATATTTCGGTGCGGTCCGAACTGTTTTTAATCCCGAAATTTTGACTCACATTCAAATAGATTTTAAAAATAAATGTATATCAATATAAAATCGAACAAAGTCTCCATGAATAAAAATTAATGTAATTTCAAATCTCGAAATGAAAAAAAAATGATATTTGAAACTAATTGCCGGTTTGATGTGTTTTAAAAATATACAGCCCATTTGTCATTACTGATGGGCCATTTTCTCGACCAGGCGAATGAAAGCTCTCCTCTTCTTGAAAGATTTGCAGCCCAACAGGCCTAACAAAGCGACTTGACTGGCAAATCACAAAAAAACCGTGCTGTGGCCATTGACCCAGCTGTCAGCCTCTCCACGTACAGTACTCTTCCGATGGAATGTTGTTGACCACGTTGACCACGCCGCGCCGAGAGCACCAAGGCAGCGGACGACGGCGAGGCCTGGGAAGGGGACGATGCGGAGCCGGGAAAGACGCGGCAGTGGATGCCCACGCGGAGAGGAGTACGAGGGTTCACTTGTTCGGCTGCGGTGTGAGGCTGCCGTCGCCGCAGGGCCTGGCTAGCGGTGGGAGTAGTAGGGGGCGATGAGGCCTCATCGGCAGCACAACCGGCCACTGGAGGCAGGAGCAGGCGGTCTCCCCGGCGCTGGTTTGGGCGGCTGGTGCAAGAAGAGCACCGATTGAAGAAGCAGCAGGACCGTTCGATTCAAATCCAACAGTTACTGCTGCTAGAATCGTTTGTTGACTAAGTTGACAAGCCCTGCGTACGCGTCAACTTCGTAGGCCCACAGGTCAGCCTCCCAACCGGTGCGCCCTAGATGTCAGTGGGAGGAATCATTTTTTTTCGCGTAATAAGGAGGCAGTTGATTGCGTGTGGCCAGGCCAGCGGAGGGAGTAGGGTGGGCCAGGGAAGCCTGCGCGACATCACAGCGGGCCACAAGAGGAGGGAGCAGGCAGTCCCGCCGGCGCTAGTTTAGGCGGCTGGAGCAGGAAGATCAGAGATTCAAAAAGCACGTCGGCCGTTGGATGAACATCCAACAACAACTGCTGCTAGAATCGTGTGTTCACTGACAAAGCCTTGCATAAACAAGTCAGCCTCGAAATCTGTGACGTGTACAACCCATTTGCTATTATTTTTATAATTTTTACTCATTTTCTAATTCATATGGAATTTATTGCAGCCTGTTTTCCATTTTTACAATTGCTGGCCATTTTTTGGTCAGTACCAGGGTCAAAAAATTAATTAAATATGTGGGAAATTTTGAAAATTCGCAAATTTTTGATGGGGAACGAAATATTCTTAATCCAAAAATTAATAGCCATACTAAAACAAATTTAAAAATAAAGTGGTACTATGTCATGTTAAATCCAATGAAATACGTATAAGATATCAGTGAAGAACAAAAACAAAAAAAGAAACTTATATCCCATTTGCTATAATTTTTTTGGAATTTTCAACCCCTTTTGATATTACTTTTAATAGACATTGACCATACTCTTATGTCAGGACGGAATGCATCCCTTCTCGTCTTGAAAGATTTGCAGCCCAGTAATTCGGAGAAAACAAATAGGCCTAGCTTGGGTATTCTTCAAAAAGAAATACCGGGCTACCTATTTTCCCAAAGAACTGGTTCATGAGCATTTAACTTTATTTATTTATTTATTTATTTATTTATGTTTAGGGGACCATGAGCATGTACCTGGGCCGTATTCATGTGAGAGTCTCCCTTCCAATTAATTATGGGCTTCTTTATTGGGCCTTCATCAGTGGGCTGCATGTTATCAACAAGTGGAAAATGTGTTCCGAGTTTCAATAAAAAATGTGTTCCGTACGATAAATAGTATGCGCTATGTACGGTACGGGGCACTAAAGGATCGAACCGTGCAACGACTTCCAAAACATTGTGTTTGTCGTTCTAACAACACATTTATTCAACCAACAGATGAAATATATTACTGATTGTACATTGAAAACAGCAGCAGCAACCAGGGCTGGGGGTGCAACAGAAGCAGTAAGCAGGCCAGAAAAGTGAAGACGCAACTCTCTCTTCCAAACCAAACATCAGCCATCATTACAAAAGGGCTACCAAAAAGAACAAGTGTATGCATCAAACTAAATAAAGATCCTACTACACCAAGTGTACGCATGTAACTAACTGGCTCAGATAGATGTTACTATTTATTTTGTTTCAAAACGGAGGCAAAAGAATTGCCCCGTCGATTAATTAAGAAGAAGAGAATTTCCTGGTTAATCTACGAAAAACCGGGCTAAAACCGAAGACGTTACTATTTATTAAGTTGCAGTGGAGTCGCAGATGGAGAGGAGTGGGAAACTTCACTGGTTCAGGTGCGCGGCAGCACAGCCGCGGTGCCGCCCACGGGAGACAGGAGCAAGAAGAGAGGTTGAAGAAGGAGCACGGCTATTGGATTAACATCCAACGGTCCAGCTGCTAGAATCATTTGTTGATTAAGTTGACAAAGCCGTGCGTACACGTCCGCTTAGTAGGCCCACAAGTCAGTCACCAAATCTCACGAGTCCCAGCTGTCAACGGGATGAATAATTTTTTTCGCAAAACAAGGAGGCACTTCCTTCCGTGCGAAGATACAGCCGGTGGGTCCCAGCTGTCAGGTGGTGGAAACATTTTTTTCTAGCTTAATAAGGAGGAACTTTCCTTGCGTGCGACCATGGACCTCGTGGGTCCCAGCCGTCAGGCTCTCCATGTAAAGTCCTCTTCCGATGACTCTCGTTTGTTGACCACGCCGCACCGAACGCAGCGAGGCGGTGGACGACGGTGAGGGCCCGGACGGGAACGACTTGAAGATGGGAAAACGCGGTAGTGGAGTCGCATATTGAGAGGAGGAGAAGGGTTATAACTAGTTCTATTGCGGCGTGGGGCTGTAGTCTGTGGAGAATAACAGGAGGTGTCGAGGGGTGGAGGGATAGCCTGGCCGACGGTGGGGTAGCGCTTCGCAGCGATGCGTGCTATAAGCTGAGCCACTAGCCGCCGGAGGCTGGACCAGGCGGTCCCGGCGACGCTGGAGGAAGAAGACGGGAGATTAAAGCTGCATGCCGACTGTTGGATATAAATCCAATGGTTGTGGATGACACAATCATTTGTTGACGAAGTTGACAACGCCCTGCGTAGGCTTCGACCTATTGACCCACATGTCAGCCTGCAAAAATGTGGCATATATTTAGCCCATGTTTTGTAGAATGTACAGTCCATTTGCTGGGCTGGCTGAACAAATAATTTCGCGTCAATCAGGCCCATTTATATTTTTAGAAATCCCAGCCCATTTGCACTTCCTTGAAATACACGTATTAGGTGGGCTCGTTATATATACTCCCTCCGTCTAGAAATACTTGTCATCAAAATGGATAAAAGGGATGTATTTAGATGTATTTTAGTTTTAGATACATCCTTTTTTGTCCATTTTGATGACAGGTATTTTCGGACGGAGGAAGTATAATGTTATATTTGAAGGAGCAATTAATATCAAAGAATAAATCGGAGAGGCACATTATATATATATATATATATATATATAATTAAGAAATTAGCGAGTTATTGCTCAAAATAAAAATGAGCGCGTTATTATTAAATTGGTCCTTAAAATGTCCGCAAACTTTTGTACGCAATCACCATGATTTTCCTTGCCTATGAGTCAAAAACAAACAGGATTTTCCTTGCCAACTTCCGTTAAACATTTACTTTTATAAGTTGGGATGTTTTTATAATGTATATATAAGTCTCTATAAAATATACGATAATCTATACCTATTAATAAAGCAAGGTGCGTTTCTCCAATTATTTCATCTGTTCACTGCCAAAAGATTTCTTTTTTCTATACGAGGTGGTACTAAACTTTTGTACGTCCGTATGTTAGCAAAAGAAAAAGATTTGTCTAGAATAACGTACATGGGCCGCCCGCGCTACGACCCAGTAAGGTCAGCCCATTTTCTCCTGCACACGCAACAATAAGTAAACCTATTTCCCGCACAGGGCGATAGATAGTTTAATGTACGCACAAGTCGTCAAGACTGGGCCGCCCATTTTCTCTAGGTTTTGTTTCTATTTTTCTTCTTCTGTTTCTCTCTTTTTATTTTCTGTTTCTTTTTTATTTTTCCTATTTCAAGTTTACTTTTCCTTTTTTTCTGAAATTCGAAATTTTCAAAATTTTTGGAATTTCACTTATTCAATTTTCCAGCAAAAATTTCGAATTCCAAAAATGTGTTCATATTTTAGAAAATGTTTGGGATTTCTTTGTCGTTCAAAATTTTCAGAATTTTAAAAATTAATCCCATTTTTTTAAATGTGTGTATTTTTTTAGAATTGCTCAATATTTAAGAAAATGCATTTGAAAAATGTTCCACATTCGAAAAATATTCATGGTTTACCGATATGTTCATAAATTGAAAGTAATGTTTACATTAAAGAAACAAATTTTCTAAAATTCTTCTGAATGTTCAAAATATGTTCCTGTTTTCAAAATTTGTTCAAAACTTAAAAAATGGTTGTATTTTTTAAAAAGGTTCATGTTTTAAAGAATTTTTTTTGAATTTCAAGAAATACTCCATTTAAACCTTTTTTCTTGTTTTTTTCAAAAATGTATGGAAGTTTAAAAAAACGATTCGTAATTTACAAAATTGTTCATGCTGCCAAGTATATTACGAAGTTCATGTTACGAATTCTAAATTGTGTTCCTATTTTAAAAATGTTTGCAATTTTAAAAATTTGATCATTACAATTAAAAAAATGTTTTGGGTTTTTCAATTTTTTTCAAGATTTAAAAACTGTATTTAGAAAATGTTACAAACTTGAAAAATATTATTGTTTTAGTGATTGTTCAAAAATTGAAATTATTTTTTGCATTGAAAGCAAATTTTCTATATTTTACTTCTGAACGTTCAAAACATGTTCCCATTTCCAAAACTTGTTCACAAATGAAAAAATCTTCGTATTTTTATAAACAGCTTCATGTTTTAAGAAATGTTTATGAATTTTAAAAATGTTCCATTCAAATTTTTTGTTCGTGTTTTTTTAATTGTATGGTTTTTTTTAAATTGTGCATGTTGCCAAGTATATTAAGCAATTCATAGTTATCATTTTTTGAAAAGTTCAGAAAATGAACAAAATGTTTCAAATCGGACATTGCTTTATATTCTTAAATATTCACGCGGACCATTGGAGGACGCGATTTGTTTGAGTGGCTAGCAACATGTGGTCGGGTCTTTGAAGTCGTGAGTTCGATCACTCCCATACTTGGCCTGCGCTGCATCCGACATATCGAGCTAAGTCGGTTTGTCAAGAATAAGGGACACCATAAATTATTGACGTTTGGTAGCTTCCATGTGCAAATAAAATAAAATGTGCTGGTTATCTATGATTGAAGGAAATTTTGGGCATATTGCAACAAAAGAGAATATAGTTGTTTGGCTCTAATTAAAGGGTGTCATGTTGACCTAGAGAATACGGACATGTGGGGGTCTTGATCCATTCTTATATCGAGTCAGATGCATATAATTTTATTACCCCGTTACAATGCACGGGCATGTTTGCTAGTAGTAATAAAATAAATATATATAATGTGGTTAGAAGGGAAAACATAAATTGGACACAGCATTACTTTTATAAGAGAACTGCGTTTTATACCCCACAGTAGGCATACTAACAAGTTCACACACAAATACAATAGAAAAGGTAAACATTCATATCAAACTCAGGTTCACAGGACACGTTCATATCCATAGCCAACATTCACAACCAACAACTCAAAAGATTCATATATACACAAGCTCAGCATATCTATGCATCCAAATGATTGATACATCACACGGCAATATTCATACATAATTTACAAAAAGATTCAGATATACACATGTTTAGTATGTTTATGCATCCAAATGATTGAGATCACAGCCAATATGATCCATGGACGAACTTTAATTACCTAGGGTACAGACTGGTAAATGGTGTTCAATCGGAGGTACTTCTTGCTAAAATTAGTTCTTGTACGAGTAAACTTTCGAGTACATAAGAGGCAGCACCGACAATCTGAACTTTGCTTGTAGGTTTATCCTCAAATAGTGGCCTCGTGCCAAGGGAGGTTTGAGCAACTTGGCCACTACTTTCATCCAACCAGTTTACTGGGTCATCTTGGTCCTGTATCTCGACAAAATTCTACATTGAAGACGAGAAAGGAGGCGGTTGAGAAAATGAACCACCCAAATTTTTTGTGCAGTTCAACTGAAATGGAGCATCCTTGGTGTGCAGACTGATTAAGTGCCAGATGAATATACGCGTCAACCAACTTGTCTGGAATCTTTAGACTCCATGCCATATAGTTCGCTACCATATGTGCCGATAACCAAAAGGCACAAGTTGGGACCAAAGACTGGACTGTGTTTTTCTGGGCTATGCACCAAGCAATATTTTTGGCGTTCACTCTCCTAACACTTGGAGTTTGACAATTGGTTGACACTGGTTGATACTCGAATGAATATAGGCACTTCTTGTCAACATCGATGCTTGTCTGAGTGAACTTTGGAGTACATAGCAGCAGCATAAGTACCTGTCCATCAGATCATTTTGTGCAGTTCTACTAAAATCACCCGATGTAATGATTTGCCTGCGAGTTCAGGCTCCAAATTACTCCTTTATGAAATCGGCAAACAGTAGCACAATACCAAATTACCAAAACATATGATAGGCACAATAATCAGGATAAAGACCAGTACCAACCTGTGTGAGGTAGTATATCAATTACTATTTCCTTTGACTGGAAGCCGAGATAAGCCAAGCGACTGACAGCAAAGGAAGAAAGCATGCGGAGTTTAGCGACTGACAGGAAAGGACGTAAGGTGTCGAGGCAATGAAGCACCCAAAGTTTTTGTGCAGTTCCACCAAAATCGAGCATCCCTGTTGGCACATATATTGAGAGAGTGAGATTACTGTAATAGTGGGACTAGTTTATGAAACATACACTAACAAATAGAAGCACCCTCATTATCTTAATCTGTAAAGTTAGCAACATAGTAGTCTTGCTTAAAGAGAGGTATTAGTTTATTTAATCAGTGCCAATTAGCTCAACTCAACACTCAAAGCATTGCCATTTATCATATATTGCAAAACTTTAACGTGCAAAGATAAAGGAGTTTCTCATGACAGTAGCACGATACAAATAGAGATGACAGCAAACTAATATGGATGAAGGCCTTAGGCCCATACCAACCTGAGAAAAAAAGCTCATTCATGTAGTCCCATCAGAGATGATAAAGCACTCACTGGAATCACACAATAGTATATATTTTTGTGCACTTCAAATGTATGGTTGAAATCACTCTTGTTTACCAGTGCTGAGATTATATCGAAAGATTATCAAGAACTTCCAGCAGAGTTAAAGCATTGGCTGGGATACAGTTTATTGTATTGTCTTGTGTAGTTCCATTTAATGTATGATTGGCACAACATGATCCCTGTTTGCACAAGTAGGAACAAGGTGAAACCTTCATTAGCATAGTGAGAAAGGATAGGAAGACATTAGCATATTACTCAACCAGTAGCATCAAATTCATGATGGACAATACGCAAAACATTGCCTCATTGAACCAATGGCAATAAATTGACATGCAAAACAATAGCACTATGATGTCATGACACTAATAATATTCCCTGTCTGCTCCACCACATGATTCACCTCCATAGAGAAACATACACACGTACATGATTCAGCATAGGGTCCTACTAAAGATTTTTTTAACTCCAACAGGAAAATTAGGCAGTAATAAATTAGTGGTACTTAAGTACTCCTAATTAATTAAGTGAGATAGCAGAAGTGGAAGGGCTCCCTGGAGGATCGTCTCACATGTAAGGTAGTCGTTGTCGGAGCCCTTGAATGGCCTCGACTGAGGCCTCTGGCTTCAGCAAGATTGCCTTGGCACTGTTTCTTCTTCTTCTTCTTCTTCTTCTTCTTCTTCCTCTTCATGCTCTGTTTCTCTTTCTCCTCACCAGTTGGTGAAACCAAGTACATGATTAGCCTTCTAATTCAGAATTGGTTTTGTCAGTGAGGGAGTACAAGTGTACTAGTAAAAAACAACATTATTTTCTCATGGCAGTCGGAAAAATAGAGATGAACACATGCATTAAATATCATTCTTACCTAAAGGAAGGTTATGGCGCCAATATGGATGATGAGGATTGGAACACAGATCTCCCTTTGTGCAGTTCCACCAAAATGAACCAACTGTTACATTCTGACATTCCAGTTAAACAGCACAAAAGTCACTTCTTTTAAGAAGAGTGTTGTGCAGTGCACCAAAAGGTCACAACAGCAACCAGGTGAATTGGATATCCCTGTTTGCACAAAAAGGCACAGAGGAAACAGTTAGAGTCTCAAACAATTACAGGCAAAAACATTTGGCTAAACTTGTCATGGCTTATAACAGTGGGTGCACCAGCAGTCCAACACCATGTACGTAAACAGGGGCATAAAGTGGTGATTCATAGTTTGTTGCCCTGAGAAACAAACATCCAAGAAACATATCTGGGTTGGTCCCATTTTAGTTCACTCTAGCCACCTACTCCTATGTGTGGATAGCAAATCTAGTCCTGGTCATACCACTGTGTACAGCGTTACCCCTATATTTCCCTTTTCGACCAAGAGACCGGTTGGATGACCAGTCTGTACTACTTTCACCCCCTTTCCTTCCTCTTTGTACCAAGTCCGATGTACATACTAAATTCCCCCACCCCCACTTTATTTCTTGTTTGAACCAAGTACTCCCTCTGTCCGGAATTACTTGTCATCAAAATGGATGTGTCAAGAACTAAAATACATCTGGATACATCCATTTCAATGACAAGTATTTTCGGACGGAGGGAGTACAAGATTCGACTCCAAGAAGTAGCTTTACCTCTAACAATAGAAGAAAAAAATATGTGACGTTGGACCATCCGATCGAGAGGGGCTAAGAGGTAGAAAATGATGCACATGCAGCGACGTAGTGAGCTGGGGAAGTAGAGCTAAGGCGGTTTCGAACGAAGATATACCTGAAGGTCGTCGGGATGTGGATAGTGTTGGGGAACGTTGCAGAAAACAAAAAATTTCCTACTCGTTTCACCAAGATCCATCTAGGAGTTCATCTAGCAACGAGTGATTAGATGCATCTACGTACCTTGTAGATCGCGAGCGGAAGCGTTCAAAGAACGGGGATGATGTAGTCGAACACGACGTGATCCAAATCACCGATGATCTTAGCACCGAACGGACGGTGCCTCCGCGTTCAACACACGTACGGAACGGATGACGTCTCCTCCTTTCTTGATCCAGCAAGGGGGGAAGAGAGGTTGATGAAGATCCAGCAGCACGACGGCGTGGTGGTGGATGCAGGGCGTCACAGTAGCAGGGCTTCGCCTATACTACGAGAGAGAGACGTAACAGGGAGAGAGGGAAGCACCAAAGGCTGAGGTATGAAGTCCTCCCTCTCCTCAACTATATATAGGAGGGCCAAGGGGGGGGGTGCGCAGCCTAGGAGATCCAATCTCCTAGGTGCGGCGGCCAGGGGAGGTTTCCCTCCCCCCCAAGGCACTCAGGGGTGCCTTCCACTAGTGGGACTCCTCCCCCATGGAAACCCTAGGCGCATGGGCCTATAGGGGCTGGTGCCCTTGGCCCATATAGGCCAAGGCGCACCCCCTACAGCCCATGTGGCCCCCCGGGACAGGTGGCCCCACCCGGTGGGCCCCCGGGACCCCTCCGGTGGTCCCGGTACAATACCGATAACCCCGAAACTTGTCCCGATGGCCGAAACAGCACTTCCTATATATAATTCTTTACCTCCGGACCATTCCGGAACTCCTCGTGACGTCCGGGATCTCATCCGGGACTCCGAACAACATTCGGGTTACTGCATATACATATCTTCACAACCCTAGCGTCACCGAATCCTTAAGTGTGTAGACCCTACGGGTTCGGGAGACAAGCAGACATGACCGAGACGACTCTCCGGTCAATAACCAACAGCGGGATCTGGATACCCATGTTGGCTACCACATGCTCCACGATGATCTCATCGGATGAACCACGATGTCGAGGATTTAATCAACCCCGTATACAATTCCCTTTGTCAATCGGTATGTTACTTGCCCGAGACTCGATCGTTGGTATCCCAATACCTTGTTCAGTCTCGTTACCGGCAAGTCACTTTACTCGTACCTTAATGCATGATCCCGTGATCAACCACTTGGTCACCTTGAGCTCATAATGATGATGTATTACCGAGTGGGCCCAGTGATACCTCTCCGTTATATGGAGTGACAAATCCCAGTCTCGATCCATGTCAACCCAACAGACACTTTCGGAGATACCTGTAGTGCACCTTTATAGTCACCCAGTTACGTTGTGACGTTTGATACACCCAAAGCACTCCTACGGTATTCGGGAGTTACACGATCTCATGGTCAAAGGAAAAGATACTTGACATTGGAAAAGCTCTAGCAAACGAACTACACGATCTTTGTGCTATGCTTAGGATTAGGTCTTGTCCATCACACCATTCTCCTAATGATGTGATCCCGTTATCAATGACATCCAATGTCTATAGCCAGGAAACCATGACTATCTGTTGATCAACGAGCTAGTCAACTAGAGGCTCACTAGGGACATATTATGGTCTATGTATTCACACGTGTATTACGATTTCCGGATAATACAGTTATAGCATGAATAAAGACAATTATCATGAACAAAGAAATATAATAATAATGCTTTTATTATTGCCTCTAGGGCATATTTCCAACAGTCTCCCACTTGCACTAGAGTCAATAATCTAGTTACATTGTGATGAATTGAACATCCATGGAATTCTGGTGTTGATCATGTTTTGCCCTAGGGAGAGGTTTAGTCAACGGATCTGCTATATTCAGGTCCGTATGTACTTTACAAATTTCTATGTCTCCATTTTGAACATTTTCACGAATGGAGTTGAAGCGACGCTTTATGTGCCTTGTCTTCTTGTGAAACCTGGGCTCCTTGGCAAGTGCAATAGCTCCAGTGTTGTCACAAAAGAGTTTGGTTGGCCCCGACGCATTGGGTATGACTCCTAGGTCGGTGATGAACTCCTTCACCCATATTGCTTCATGTGCTGCCTCTGAGGTTGCCATGTACTCCGCTTCACATGTAGATCCCGCCACGATGCTCTGCTTGCAGCTGCACCAGCTCACTGCTCCACCATTCAACATATACACGTATCCGGTTTGTGACTTAGAGTCATCCAGATCTGCGTCGAAGCTAGCGTCGACGTAACCCTTTACGACGAGCTCTTCGTCACCTCCATAAACGAGAAACATTTCCTTAGTCCTTTTTAGGTACTCTAGGATATTCTTGACCGCTGTCCAGTGTTCCTTGCCGGGATTACTTTGGTACCTTCCTACCAAACTTACGGCAAGGTTTACATCAGGTCTGGTACACAGCATGGCATACATAATAGAACCTATGGCTGAGGCATAGGGGATGACACTCATCTCTTCTATATCTTCTGCCGTGGTCGGGCATTGAGCCGAGCTCAATCTCACACCTTGCAAAACAGGCAAGAACCCTTTCTTGGACTGATCCATTTTGAATTTCTTCAAAATCTTATCAAGGTATGTGCTTTGTGAAAGACCTATGAGGCGTCTTGATCTATCTCTATAGATCTTGATGCCTAATATATAAGCAGCTTCTCCAAGGTCCTTCATTGAAAAACTCTTATTCAAGTAGGCCTTGATGCTGTCCAAGAGTTCTATATCATTTCCCATCAAAAGTATGTCATCTACATATAGTATGAGAAATGCTACAGAGCTCCCACTCACTTTCTTGTAAACGCAGGCTTCTCCATAAGTCTGCGTAAACCCAAACGCTTTGATCATCTCATCAAAGCGAATGTTCCAACTCCGAGATGCTTGCACCAGCCCATAAATCGAGCGTTGGAGCTTGCACACCTTGTCAGCATTCTTAGGATCGACAAAACCTTCCGGCTGCATCATATACAATTCTTCCTTAAGGAAACCATTAAGGAATGCCGTTTTGACGTCCATTTGCCATATTTCATAATCGTAGAATGCGGCAATTGCTAACATGATTCGGACGGACTTCAGCTTCGCCACCGGTGAGAAAGTCTCATCGTAGTCAACCCCTTGAACTTGTCGATAACCCTTAGCAACAAGCCTAGCTTTATAGATGGTCACATTACCATCCGCGTCTATCTTCTTCTTAAAGATCCATTTATTTTCTATGGCTCGCCGTTCAACGGGCAAGTCAGTCAAAGTCCATACTTCGTTTTCATACATGGATCCTATCTCGGATTTCATGGCTTCCAGCCATTTGTCGGAATCCGGACCCGCCATTGCTTCTTCATAGTTCGAAGGTTCACCATTGTCTAACAACATGATTTCCAAGACAGGGTTGCCGTACCACTCTGGTGCGGAACGTGTCCTTGTGGACCTTCGAATTTCAGTAGGAGCTTGATCAGAAGTATCTTGATCATTATCATTAAATTCCTCTCTAGTCGGTGCAGGCACCTCAGGAACATTTTCTTGAGTTGCGCCATTTTCCGGTTCAAGAGGCAATACTTCATCAAGTTCTACTTTCCTCCCACTTCTTTCGAGAGAAACTCTTTCTCTAGAAAGAGTCCGTCTTTGGCAACAAAGATCTTGCCTTCGGATCTTAGGTAGAAGGTATACCCAATAGTTTCTTTAGGGTATCCTATGAAGACGCATTTTTCCGACTTGGGTTCGAGATTTTCAGGTTGAAGTTTCTTGACATAAGCATCGCATCCCCAAACTTTTAGAAACGACAGCTTAGGTTTCTTCCCAAACCATAATTCATACGGTGTCGTCTCAACGGATTTCGACGGAGCCCTATTTAAAGTGAATGCGGCAGTCTCTAAAGCATAGCCCCAAAAAGATAGTGGTAAATCGGTAAGAGACATCATAGATCGCACCATATCTAATAGAGTGCGATTACGACGTTCGGACACACCGTTACGCTGAGGTGTTCCAGGCGGCGTGAGTTGTGAAACTATTCCACATTTTCTTAAGTGTGTGCCAAATTCGTGATTCAAGTATTCTCCTCCACGATCTGATCGTAGAAACTTGATTTTCCTGTCACGTTGATTTTCAACCTCACTCTGAAATTCCTTGAACTTTTCAAAGGTTTCAGACTTGTGTTTCATTAAGTAGACATACCCATATCTACTCAAGTCATCAATGAGGGTGAGAACATAACGATAGCCACCACGAGCCTCAACACTCATTGGACCGCACACATCAGTATGTATGATTTCCAATAAGTTGGTTGCTCGCTCCATTGTTCCTGAGAACGGAGTCTTGGTCATTTTTCCCATGAGGCATGGTTCGCACGTGTCAAATGATTCATAATCAAGAGACTCTAAAAGTCCATCTGCATGGAGCTTCTTCATGCGTTTGACACCTATGTGACCAAGGCGGCAGTGCCACAAGTATGTGGGACTATCATTATCAACCTTACATCTTTTGGTACTCACACTATGAACATGTGTAGTAATACGCTCGAGATTCATTAAGAATAAACCATTGACTATCGGAGCATGACCATAAAACATATCTCTCATATAAATAGAACAACCATTATTCTCGGATTTAAATGAGTAGCCATCTCGTATTAAACGAGATCCTGATACAATGTTCATGCTCAAACATGGCACTAAATAACAATTATTGAGGTTTATAACTAATCCCGTAGGTAAATGTAGAGGTAGCGTGCCGACGGCGATCACATCGACCGTGGAACCATTCCCGACGCGCATCGTCACCTCGTCCTTCTCCAGTTTTCGTTTATTCTGCTGCTCCTGCGGTGAGTTACAAATATGCGCAACGGCACCGGTATCAAATACCCAGGAGTTACTATGAGTACTGGTAAGGTACACATCAATTACATGTATATCAAATATACCTTTGGTGTTGCCGGCCTTCTTGTCCGCTAAGTATTTGGGGCAGTTCCGCTTCCAGTGACCCTTCCCTTTGCAATAAAAGCACTCTGTCTCAGGCTTGGGTCCATTCTTTGACTTCTTCCCAGCAGCTTGCTTGCCGGGCGCAGCAACTTCCTTGCCGTCCTTCTTGAAGTTCTTTTTACCCTTGCCCTTCTTGAACTTAGTGGTTTTATTCATCATCAACACTTGATGTTCCTTCTTGACTTCTACCTCTACTGATTTCAGCATAGCAAATACTTCAGGAATGGTCTTTACCATCTCCTGCATATTGAAGTTCATCACAAAGCTCTTGTAGCTTGGTGGAAGCGACTGGAGGATTCTGTCAATGACCGCGTCATCCGGGAGATTAACTCCCAGCTGAGTCAAGCGGTTATGTAACCCAGACATAGTGAGTATGTGCTCACTGACAGAACTATTTTCCTCCATCTTACAGCTGAAGAACTTATCGGAGACTTCATATCTCTCGATCCGGGCATGAGCTTGAAAAACCATTTTTAGCTCTTCGAACATCTCATATGCTCCATGTCCCTCAAAACGCTTTTGGAGCCCCGGCTCTAAGGTGTAAAGCATGCCGCACTGAACGAGGGAGTAGTCATCAGTACGTGTCTGCCAAGCGTTCATAGCGTCTTGGTTCTGTGGGACGGGTGGATCACCTAGCGGTGCTTGTAGGACATAATCTTTCTTGGCAGCTATGAGGATGATCCTCAGGTTCCGGACCCAGTCCGTATAGTTGCTGCCATCGTCTTTCAGCTTGGTTTTATCTAGGAACGCGTTGAAATTGAATACAACGTTGGCCATTTGATCTACAGGACATATTGTAAAGATTGTAGACTAAGTTCATGATAATTAAGTTCATCTAATCAAATTATTAATGAACTCCCACTCAGATTAGACATCCCTCTAGTCATCTAAGTATTACATGATCCGAGTGAACTAGACCGTGTCCGATCATCACGTGAGACGGACTAGTCAACGTCGGTGAACATCTTCATGTTGATCGTATCTTCTATACGACTCATGCTCGACCTTTCGGTCTTCTGTGTTCCGAGGCCATATCTGTACATGCTAGGCTCGTCAAGTTAACCCTAAGAGTTTTTGCATGTGTAAAACTGTCTTACACCCGTTGTATGTGAACGTAAGGATCTATCACACCCGATCATCACGGCGTGCTTCGAAACGACGAACTGTAGCAACGGTGCACAGTTAGGGGAGAACACTTCTTGAAATTGTTGTAAGGGATCATCTTATTTACTACCGTCATTTTAAGTAAACAAGATGCAAAACATGATAAACATCACATGCAATCAAATAATAATAGTGACATGATATGGCCAATATCACATAGCTCCTTTGATCTCCATCTTGGGGCTCCATGATCATCCTGTCACCGTCATACTCATCGACATGTAAGTCGTGATTCCTATTACAAGAACATGATCAATCTCATACATCACATATATCATTCATCACATCCTTTTGGCCATATCACATCACATAGCATACCCTGCAAAAACAAGTTAGACGTCCTCTAATTGTTGTTTGCATGTTTTACGCGGCTGCTATGGGTTTCTAGCAAGAACGTTTCTTACCTACGCAAAGACCACAACGTGATATGCCAATTGCTATTTACCCTTCATAAGGACCCTTTTCATCGAATCCGATCCGACTAAAGTAGGAGAGACAGACACCCGCTAGCCACCTTATGCAACTAGTGCATGTCAGTCGGTGGAACCTGTCTCACGTAAGAGTACGTGTAAGGTCGGTCCGGGCCGCTTCATCCCACGATGCCGCCGAATCAAGATAGGACTAGTAACGGAAAGCATATTGAACAAAATCAACGCCCACAACTACTTTGTGTTCTACTCGTGCAAGAGAACTACGCATAGACCTAGCTCATGATGCCATTGTTGGGGAACGTTGCAGAAAACAAAAATTTTCCTACTCGTTTCACCAAGATACATCTAGGAGTTCATCTAGCAATGAGTGATTAGATGCATCTACGTACCTTGTAGATCGCGAGCGGAAGCGTTCAAAGAACGGGGATGATGTAGTCGAACACGACGTGATCCAAATCACCGATGATCTTAGCACCGAACGGACGGTGCCTCCGCGTTCAACACACGTACGGAACGGATGACGTATCCTCCTTTATTGATCCAGCAAGGGGGGAAGAGAGGTTGATGAAGATCCAGCAGCACGACGGCGTGGTGGTGGATGCAGGGCGTCACAGTAGCAGGGCTTCGCCTATACTACGAGAGAGAGACGTAACAGGGAGAGAGGGAAGCACCAAAGGCTGAGGTATGAAGTCCTCCCTCTCCTCAACTATATATAGGAGGGCCAAGGGGGGGGGTGCGCCAGCCTAGGAGATCCAATCTCCTAGGTGCGGCGGCCAGGGGAGGTTTCCCTCCCCCCCAAGGCACTCAGGGGTGCCTTCCACTAGTGGGACTCCTCCCCCATGGAAACCCTAGGCGCATGGGCCTATAGGGGCTGGTGCCCTTGGCCCATATAGGCCAAGGTGCACCCCCTACAGCCCATGTGGCCCCCGGGACAGGTGGCCCCACCCGGTGGGCCCCCGGGACCCCTCCGGTGGTCCCGGTACAATACCGATAACCCCGAAACTTGTCCCGATGGCCCGAAACAACATTTCCTATATATAATTATTTACCTCCGGACCATTCCGGAACTCCTCGTGACGTCCGGGATCTCATCCGGGACTCCGAACAACATTCGGGTTACTGCATACACATATCTTCATAACCCTAGCGTCACCGAACCTTAAGTGTGTAGACCCTACGGGTTCGGGAGACAAGCAGACATGACCGAGACGACTCTCCGGTCAATAACCAACAGCGGGATCTGGATACCCATGATGGCTCCCACATGCTCCACGATGATCTCATCGGATGAACCACGATGTCGAGGATTAATCAACCCCGTATACAATTCCCTTTGTCAATCGGTATGTTACTTGCCCGAGACTCGATCGTCGGTATCCCAATACCTTGTTCAATCTCGTTACCGGCAAGTCACTTTACTCGTACCGTAATGCATGATCCCGTGATCAACCACTTGGTCACCTGAGCTCATTATGATGATGCATTACCGAGTGGGCCCAGTGATACCTCTCCGTATACGGAGTGACAAATCCCAGTCTCGATCCGTGTCAACCCAACAGACACTTTCGGAGATACCTGTAGTGCACCTTTATAGTCACCCAGTTACGTTGTGACGTTTGATACACCCAAAGCACTCCTACGGTATCCGGGAGTTACACGATCTCATGGTCTAAAGGAAAAGATACTTGACATTGGAAAAGCTCTAGCAAACGAACTACACGATCTTTGTGCTATGCTTAGGATTAGGTCTTGTCCATCACACCATTCTCCTAATGATGTGATCCCGTTATCAATGACATCCAATGTCTATAGCCAGGAAACCATGACTATCTGTTGATCAACGAGCTAGTCAACTAGAGGCTCACTAGGGACATATTATGGTCTATGTATTCACACGTGTATTACGATTTCCGGATAATACAGTTATAGCATGAATAAAGACAATTATCATGAACAAAGAAATATAATAATAATGCTTTTATTATTGCCTCTAGGGCATATTTCCAACAGATAGGTGGGCGGCGGGAGGCCGGATCCGCCCACAGGCAATGATGAAGGGATCGGAGGACCTCCCGCGCCAGCGCTCGGCCAGAGATAACGGTGCGGCCGGAAGTGGGTCTCCTCCCTCGCTATCGACGACGGCCTAAACGCTGCCCCTCCCCCCTTTCACCGGCGGAGGGGGATACGTCCGGTTCTGTAACCAGCGGTGAGGATAGAAAGCCAGTGTTTTTTGAAGGGAGAAAGACAGTGTTACTACCCCTATTTTGTTTAAATCTAGAGAGGATGAGAGTGTGTGAATAGAGCAACCCTAGCAAGCAAGCGCGGAGGCTCCGGCCTATATATACGTAGTGAGCAACCCTAGCAAGCAAGCAACCCCTATCTTCATCAACTCGTACAAGACCGAGAAATTTGATTACTACAACGCCCTCTCCCTCGCGGACTGAGCTCCGGTGCCTTAACTGCACCTGCCTTTGGCTACATGACAGGAGGGCCAACCACCTGTTGGGCCCACCTGTCATGGACGCAAAGGCAGGAGCAATAAGTTGAAGCTTTCGCTATCCCTCCCGCACGAGGTGGACGAACATGCAGTAGTGGCTTCGATACTGTAGAAGTAGGAGTAACATCATTATTGTTCGTCTTCTTGAAGAGGCGAAGAGCCAAGCGCAACCCGAACATGGCAGTTGTGAATGCTCGCGTGGTGCGGTTCCTTGGAGTACTAGCCAGGCTCTTGCATGAGACAAAATTGCTATTGTTTAACAATTAAACTCCATTATCCATTGGTTGATACTCATTCTGCATAGG
Organism: Triticum urartu; assembly: GCF_003073215.2. Classification (NCBI taxonomy): domain Eukaryota; kingdom Viridiplantae; phylum Streptophyta; class Magnoliopsida; order Poales; family Poaceae; genus Triticum; species Triticum urartu. Next base: position 27,085,433 of record NC_053022.1, read on the forward strand.
TCCACGCGCTTAGCACCATTTCCTCCTGGGGTCACCAATGTTTATTTGCTAATTAATAGCATTGCATGCAATGAACTAGCCATTGCAAGTCATTAAAAGCATGCACACCTCTCATCTCTTATTGGTTGATATGTCAAGAAACAAGAAACAAGGTAGAAGTTAATGCACCGCGCCTAAGTGTTTTGGGACTATTTGGTTTTCGTAAGATGACTTACACACCTAGACGGAGGGAGTAGTATAGCCCTGTAAACCGGAAAGGAGTATTTGCCTTTCTAGAGATTTCAACAAGTGACTAGACTACACCGTGTGCAGTACTCCCAAATCTCATGAACCAAGGCATTTTGCGATTGGAGGAATGTATCTCGTACTTTACAAAACTAACCTAATTAAACTCATGCATTAATTACGTAGTTCTCTCGTTTTCCTCTCTGCCTTGGTCGCGGTGCACAATATTGAGCACTCCTATATGACCAGCCGCTCTATCTACATGCGGGACATTTCAAAACATCCGGGCCCGTGTGCCATCCACCAAATCATAGCGAGGTGCTACAGTCGAGACTCACCTGTAACCCTGGTGTGGCCGTCATGACCCGTCATATCACAAAACCCACACCTTTACCAGCAGTGGTAAGGTGGCCTCCAAGTTGGACTGGACGAAGCAACCATCATTTCATTGGAACGCTCGTTCAAGCCCTTTCTTCCCTTTCTTGAAGAAAACCTCACTCCAGGCTACTCACTTCTGCCATTTTTCTTCTGTACCGACGAAGGAAAGGTGGGCGAATCAGTTATGCTGCTATATTTTCATTCCAAGAATCTTCTTTTTGCGAAGCACCGACCCATTCTCACATCCTATTCTTTTCCTGTTTTCATTGCGATTGTGGTTTCCTTTCGATTGCTTTTTGTTTGTCAGCTCATTGATGGATCCTAGAGCACTAGGCAAAGAGTTGCCGGCGGACAACCCACTGGAGACATTGATCTCCAGGAAGCGAGCACCGACCAACGAGTTGACCATGTTGGCGGGCCAACCCATGGAGACGAAGAACTCCAAGAAACAAGCATTGGCCAAAGAGTTGAGGATGTTGGCGGACGAACTACTCAAAGGAAGTTGGAAGAACGGCAAGGGCCCCACCGTGCCTACCCTAGGAACTCAGATTGCCACCTATGTGAGGCTCAAGACCGAGTTTGAGGAGATAGTCGCCGTTGAGAAGCAGTATTCTCCTGGCAAGGTGATGGCCCCCATCGAGGACGAGGAGATGGCCCCCAGAGGGATGAGATCCCCCGGTGAGCTGCACAAGGTAAAAAATAATGGCTTACTACCATAGTTGTGGTTTTTGATTATTTGCAATGTGCTTGCTAATATGTTAGGGTTGTGCAGGTGCTGGTGGACGTCCTTGATGATTCTGATGTCGTGGCCCGTCCTGTTGGCATCGCCCCGAAGATCGATTCCAATGCCGCTGTCCATCGTGTGGACATCGCCCCAGAGATCGATTCCGATGTCGCGGTCAGTCCTGCGGACATCGCCCCAGAAATTGACTCCCATGCCGCTGTTCGTGCTGTGGTCATTGCCCGAGAGATTGATGACAAGAAATAGTTGGTCGGGCTAATCCTTCAGGGTAGTTTGCATTGCCATGTGTTTAATTACCAGAACGATGCGTGTTATCAAACCATCTTAGGGCTAGTGCACTATCTTGTGTGGGCGGATCTTACTACTTTTGTTTGATAGTGAATCATGCGATGAATCATGCGAACCCTCTCTGAGTTATGGAAATAGATGTATCCTCACCAGCTTTTGATGTAATATATGGCATGATTAGATGTAAGTTTGAACTGTTTATCATATTAGCAGGGCTTGCTTGATGATTCTTGGTGTTAGTAGGCTAGCTAATGTGCGAGCTATAGTACTTGCAAAACACTCACCGAAGAGAAACGTTGGGGCTGATGAGCTCGTGGTACGCTTATACTTATCCCTCGTCGTTCGACCAATAGCCCTAGCTCCTAAAATTGTAGGCTTAGCGATCTATGACCTAGGCGGGCTAGTTTGGCCTAGTGGGTTTCAGTGATATGAAGTGCAACTCAAAATCATACCAGTGCAGAGACGTACGCCCTCCGTTCCAAAATAGATGACCTAGGCGGGCTAGTTTGCCCTAGTGGGTTTCAGTGATATGATGTGGTACAGTGCCGTCTAGTCTTCGCGTGTGGTAGCAGTATTGCGGGTACAGTAAGTTTTCTTGAACAAGCGGAATTCAACGAAGTCATGATGGTTCCTTCGTCCGAACAACTTACAGTGGGAAAGGTTGGGCCTGCGATACGACCGGGGTAGACCAGGATAATTTTGTGCATGGCAGGTGGACCAGGATGGTCGACGTCCCACATGTCGACGAATGAAAGTATTCTTTCCGATATAGAGGACGAGCAACGAGTATTCATTATTTATTTTTGATGAAAGCTATTGTCTCCATTGTTACGACGGAGGAGTGTGAAACACGGCAGCCCAGTGAACTTGGCATGTGCACCACTCCCTCCTTCCTCATGTAATGCCCAGGTTACATCTTTTTCTCACTTTCTCTCTATCTATTTCCTCTCAAATGTTTTTTACCTTTCTTTTTTAAGACACAATTGTTTTTTATGCCTTTTTTAGAATTATTTTTTATACCTAGGAGCACGTGTAGAGACGGGCTCTTGCAGAGCCAACTCCTTGACTTTGTCAATGACTCTCTCTCCTCCACATAAGGAGTACTACTTGCTATGCATGCATGCGGCGGGCAGCTGGCGTCTTGAGGGGCCAGGGCGGTGAGAGCGGGCTCCGGAAGCGGTCCAGACTCTAGCATAATTTTTCTTTTTACAGTATTTCTTTCTCCATTGATAGGTAGGCCCGCGTAGATAGATAAAGAACATGAGCTGATGGGGCGCATGCGGACTGTTTGACTGGTCAACCAGACAAATACGGAGCTATACGCTGAGCCAGTTACCGTATAATCACCATATCTCGTATACAATGATCAAAGTGAGCTATCAAGACAAGTTCGATGACCGCCAATGCATTTTACTCGGTAATAAATGACCAGGATTGAAGGGGAATCCAAATTTTCTTCGTCTTCTTTCCTTGAGCTCTTGACAAACCAATGCACTATACGGTTGTCCGGCCACTTCACCGCAGAGCTCTCACCAAGCGTCGTTCATGCCACCGTGCCGCACACTAACCGGTAAGGCAGCGATGGCATCCCGCCGCGCCGAGTTCCTTGCCGCCCATGACCGCACACAAAATGGTAGGGAAGCGATAGCATCCCGCCGTGCCGAGTTCATCGCCGCTCGCGACCTCACAACTATGCGGGAGGAATTTGAAGATGCCAAGGCCGAATGGGCGGTAGAGCAAGAGGCGGCCAAAGCCGCATAGAGGGAACGGAAAAGTCAGAAAGCACTCAAGAAAAGAGAGGCCCGCCGCCACAAGAAAGAAAAGGACGCACGCGCTGCTGTGAAGAGGTCGGCGGAGATCCAAGCATGGTGGAGTGTCGCCGACAAAGCCGAGAATGAGAACGACGGTGTCTGGCCAGCATGTGAGAAGTAGTAGTACTAGTAGTTAGTGTGTGTGTGTGTGTGTGTGTTTGAGTATGAGCATGTACCAATACTACTAGTTACTACTGTAGTTTTTAGAGCAAATTACCAGTACATTAGCCTAGACTAAATGGAAAAATTCCTATCCTAAGCATCAAATGGCATCTCCTTCTCTATAGGAATTGAGATGCATGTCATCTCACTTCCTATGATTTTCATATTCCTATCCTATGAACGAAAGGAGGCCTCTGTTGGAGTAACTACTGTAGCTAGCAGTACTGCTGGTACAGTAGTTTTCTTCAAGAAGCGGAATTCAACGAAGTCATGATGGTTCCTTCGTCAAAGCAACTTCAAAGTGGGAAGTGGGCCTGTGAGATGACGGCTCATTAGTCATTGTTACTGTGGCGCGACGACCTGGTTGACTCCCTTGGAGTTCTGCGTGCATGGCAAGTGGACCAGGATGGTCGACGTCCCACATGTTGGCGAATGGAAGTATTCTTTCGGATATCGAGGAGCAAGGAAACCGCGTGGTATAGTATCACTGCTGATTGGTTCGCAAAAAAAATAGTATCACTGCCGATTTATAATTATTTTTTATTTCTGATGAATGCTAGCGTTTCAACTCTTACGACGAAGGGTGCCAAACACGGCACGTGCTGGATGTCCCACACGTCAGCGAAAGGAGTGGGACATGAACAGCGTGGTAGAGCCCAGCGTAAAAAAACAGCGTGGTAGAGCATCTCCACTTCTTCCACTTCTGGGTCGGAGACCACACGTAGTACTAGTACTTAGTGGTATGAACGATACAAAGTGCGACCCGGAGACAAAGACATGTCTAGTTGGAAGGTCTCGGGCACATACACGTAAACAAATATAAAAGTTAATATGTGCCTCCAACTAATATAGTAGTAGTAGAGTACTTGGGCACGTACTCCATAACATCACCGTGCATTGCACGTACAACATTTAGTGGTAGTACGTAGTAAGAGACAAATGCCGCCCAAGAGTTCCCTTCTCGAACTACTTTTGGGTGTTTGGTAGAGTGTATGGAGGGTGCATGAGTCCACACTAGTTTAGCACAAATACACTAGAAGCATGCATGAAGAGAGCATGCATGAAGAGGGGTGTTGAGTTGAGCATGCATGAAGAGGGAACAACTATGTTGAGACGAGAACGCAACCAAACACACCCTATATGCCACACATGTTCATACCATTTGTGCCTTTCTACTTCACTTACTACGCTACATTACTCAGGTTCGTACGTCCACTCCTGGGTACATGTTCGTCTCGTAGTTCCAGTCCCACGTGTTCTTCATATAGATGGAACGATCCTTGCATAACACGTGCACCTTGATGCTAGATGTGTCGCGTGTTGGCAAAAGGATGAACAAAGCTCACGTAAAAAAATAGAGTGGAAGAACATAGATTCCGGACGACTGAGAAGGAGCAAGGAACCTCGTGGTGGAGCGTCTGCACTCATAATATTTAATATTTTTCAGCGATATAAAATTAACCAATCATCTCCATAGTGGACTGGAAGAGTACGAAACATGGCAGCCCTGTGTAGTATCATACTAGTACATGGCTAACCCACGCTATCACCATATTTCTTGGCTTCCGTGCGACACCTATCTCTAATAATCCAGCAGCCTGTATCGCTTCTCCCTCCTCGTCTCTATCAGAGTGCAGCGGGCTGGCGTTTCTGCCGTCTATTGAGGTCGGTTAACTATCACATGTTAGCGACATACCAAGAGCATTCTAAAAAAATTCCTTTCACGTTCCGTTTTCAAAAATAAAAAAATCCTTTCATGTACGAATTTGCCTGTATGCTTTGAGCAACTTGCATGTCCTATATTGCTCCTGTTTGATACTCTAACTTAGCTAGAGGTTAGACTAACTCATGACTAACCCTGAACTAACTGTAGCCAAAGAGGTGTTTGGGTGACAGGGTTAGATTGACAATAAATGCACTTCATGGAGAGAGAAAAGTGATTTTTCAGTGGTCCCAATGAGAACTATCTCCAGTTAGCACCTCTTGGGTGGGATAGTTTTTTTTGGTGGGTTCGGTGCAACTTGCTCCAATTTAAACCCTCATGCTTGGATAGTTTAGGGCTATTTGAGCCCCAACTAGCTCAAACTAACTCTAACCCATGGATCCAAACAGGGCCTATGGCCAGTCTCGACGCGGAGCAGTCGCGTGCACCGGGAAGCGGCGCTCTCTCGGCCGTCGTGCCACTTCAAAGTCGGCACCAGTGAGAGGTCGCCTCCGCTCTGGCGGGCATTAATGCGGTACTGACGCTCCAGGGGACGCTGACCATTTCATGCGGGAAGCGCGCGCTGGCAAGGGAGTATAGGTTTTGAACCGTTTCAGGTGTAGTACTGGTAGTTTACAAAACTACTCAATTATTGCACTTAGTTTCCTAAGAAATTGTGATAAAAAATGTTACTCCATAGCCCGCTTCCCTTCTCCTTCCTCTTCCACTGCCCGCGCACGTCCACGGGAAGCGACCGGTCAACCCTTATATAGGAGTGCTAGAACAAAAAGATGCATGCATGACCACTAAAATTTCCATATTAAAGCGCCGCTCCGGCGGGAGTATGGCGTATGTTGTTACCTTCGGCCGGCCCATGGCTACCGGGCGACGGCGACCAGAGAAGAGGCGGCGGGAGGGGAATGAATGCAGCTACTGTTTGGGTTCGCCTTCCGGCTTAAATAAATGCGCAGCATCACGTGTACCCGCGGGTGCACAAATTGTAACATACGTGTCTGCTTAAGTGGGCGTCACGTAACTAGTGTGTGTGTGTGTGTGTGTGAGAGATTCTGAGAGACAGAGTGGGTGCGTGCGACTCTACTCTTCGGACATGTACTCAACCTTTTGCATCGGGATATAAGTATAATGGTATTTACTTTAGCTAGTGATTTACGTGGCCATGTTAACGTGGTTGTGTCAAAAAAATGTCACTTCCTACTCGTGATTTGCGTTATATAATTACAAGCAAGATTCTCGTGCATTGCACGGAACATCAATATGCATTTTTTACACAACACCTGTTGTGATTGACCCATGCAGGAGTAATCCCATGTGTAAAAACTAATGATATCTCAAGAATTTTATCGGAAAACTGGTATCTTGAGAATGTCATCGAAAAAAATGAAAGATGAGAGATAAGGCGAGGAAGAGTGGAGCATGTTGGTGACTGGTGGTCGGAATGGGCGGAGGCATGGGGATGGACGGCACCGGCAGGCGGCGGCGGCCACCATGCATGCTAGGTTGTTCCAGAGACTTATTCCTTTTTTCATTGCTGAGCAATGAGGTTGCGAGAGATAATGATGTGGAGAGAGGTGCCGGTATCTTTTGTAAAATTATCATAGTTTGCTTTCTATCCTCAGATATAGATCATACGGTCTGTATTACGAGATGGTAGGCACACCATCACCACCAACTCGTTTTTTATAAGGGTACAGATGATAAGTTTGCTGACTACTAAAGTAAAGTGGAATTTGTCCATGTTATGCAAGTAAATAAAGGTGATTGTTTATCATACGGGTAAGGCTAGATGAAGGGTGGTAGGAATAAATGCTCCGCCTAGAGCATGTGTGTGTGAGATGGAGTCTTAGTGTGTGTGTGTGTGGGGTGTGTGTGTGAGAGAGAGAGAGAGGAGAGAGAGAGATGGAGTCTTAGTTTGTGTGTTGGTGCGCTGCGCGCATGATCGAGATAAAAGAAAGAAGACATAAGTCATAAGATCAACGACATGGGAGAGACGGATCGGTATGACAATATGCATGCATGTGAGAATGCATGGAAGAAGTCCTGACAATTGAGCATGTGTTTTTGTCTTTAAGAGATAGTGGCGTGGGCTGGAGCATGCATCTATGGCGAGCAGAGGGAGTGAGGCGGAACGATTGTGCAAAAGAGACCAACCTATAAATGCATATGTATGGAGAGACATGTATAGTGTGGGTGATAGGAAGAAAGACTCCGTGCGAGAAAGAAATGTTGATAGAGAAACTACAGATAGATACAGAGATGGAGATGCTAGGTAGAGGGACATCCACTAGTTTGGGTGTTGGAGATGACCGTTGAGTGGTTCAAAGGGTGAAGTTATATATGTGTGTGAGTGGGCACTTGACTGCATGTAGAGAGAAACATATGTAGTGTGAGTGATAGGAATCAAGAGTGAGGGCGAGAAAGAAGGTTGATGGAGAAACAGATAAATAGAAAGATAAAGATGCTAGCTAGTGTGCGTTAGAGATAGGAATCGAGTGGATCAGAAGGCTAGGTTATGTGTGTGGGTGTGAGAGAGATAAAGAGAGGGTGCGTGTGAGTCACATACAAACAGATATCAGAGAGAAATGAGATCTAGAGAGACGAAGTTTTGTATCTGCGAGAGAGAAAGATATTTCACAATGAGAGTGATAGCTAGAGAGACATACGAGGGAACGCAAGATATCTCTAGGGAGAGAGGGTGTGTGTGAGCGACATACAAGAGAACAATGGAGCAATATGAGACCCTGGGAGACAGAGTTTGTGTTTGTGTGTGAGAAAGAGAAGAGATATTGAAGAGGAAGAGTCGTAGGTTCTCATATCTAAGGAGCGAAAGACATCTCTGTATGAGGGGTGTGCGAGTGGCACACATGGAAATAGTAGAGAGAAATGAGACCCCGGGAGACAAAGTTTTGTGTTTGTGTGAGAGAAAGAGATTCCACATGGAGAATCATAGTTAGAGACACATAGCAGGGAGCGAGATATAGTTAGAGAAAGATAGAGTGATGAAGGTCAAGGCAGAGAGTACCGTCAGTGTGTTACGAAGATAAAAGATCATTGTCGACATACAGGTAGCACGAGAGATACCTGAGAGACGATGAACGCGTATAGGTCCAGAGAGATAGTCCTATATAAGCATGAGTGATAGCTATATGAGACGAATATCTGGATTAAAGGGGATTCAAATATTTAAACGGGAGATCACGACATCGATAATATCATAACGCAAATTGGTGTATCAAACATGCATATTCATTTGAATTTGGGCACACGTGTAATGTTATATAGTTTATCAATATTGGTGATCCATAGATTCTTCAATTACAAACAATGCATGGTTTATATGCAATTAATGACTAAACGGGATTACACTATATGTTGCGTGTGTGAAACACATTATACATGTTTGAGAAGTAAAAAAAACTGCATGAAACAAACATTAATTGGAGACAGTTAGCGAGGAATGTATACATTGGATTTCAACATAAAGTGGTTTCAAATATTTGAAAATCCAAATTGATGGATACAACCTTATGAATCTGAGATCATGCCATTTGTAAACCATATTTATGTATAAATGGTGTTGTGCTTTTGAAAGTATATATAAAAAATGATGTATATAGAATGTAATTCCAATTGAAAAGGGATCCCGCCAAGAAAAAAAGAGAATTACAAACGGGATTCAAATTGAGTTGGCACGGTAAACGTGCACTCTGCAAAATTTGAACGAAGGGGGGAAAGTCGCAGTAACCACCCGAAACCAAAATCTACGCGATGGAAATCACTACTGCCTATCCCTGCCACGCAAAGCCTATATGCTGGATTTCTATAGGTTTCGATAGGGGTAGGTTTGTAATTTCACCCAAACGTGACGTAACCGTCTCTCACCTGGATTCATACATGGTGGGCGCCAAAACACAGTGTGTCCTCGGCCGAAATCGACTCCCTCCCCGATTCATATTCATACACGGTGGGTGCCAAAAACAAACTCTCATCGGCAAATATTCAGTGTATGCGAGATTACTGTCCTATCCCCAACCGGCTAGTGTTGCTGTGATGTAGTAGAAATTTGAAACGGGGGCTAAGTTTGTTAATTTCCTCGCAATTGAGACAAGCGCGCCCTGAATACATGGTTCCCCCTTCCTCTTTACCTCCCTTTTCCCCATTCGTACTCCGTGGGCGCCAAAACACGCTCTCCACCCCACCCTCCTTCGTCCGCCGCCGTCCGCCACCCCATCCACCGCCGTCCTCCTCCACCATGCTGGAGCTGATACCCCGACGCCGCCGTCCATTACAAGAGATCGACCTCTCTCATCCACGGCTTCGGACCAGGATCATTGCATCCGGTCCTCTCGCTTCATCCCCGCCATCGTCCACCTTGCCGGCACCACTCCTACGACCGTCTCGTCCACCGTGCCCCGCCACCACCGTCTACCCTCCTACATCTGCTTCCACGTCGTCGACAGCCATCGCTACTGCAGCACCATCAAATTCTCAGCAGATACGTACACGGCGCCGCACCCTAGGCGGTACTCTTTCGTATCTGCTCAACTTATTTATCACAGCAAGAAAATAGATCGCCACTGCTTTACTCTGATTTCTTGTCTTGGTTGCGAAGTTGCCTTTGTCTGGTTTGCACCTTCAGATCCGCCATGGCACGCTCAACACCATACTCGCAATGCTTATGGTTTTCCCCTTTTATATTCCACACTAGTTAAATCACGGTAGACTAAATTTCAAAATTGGGTCAGTCGATTTTTCAGAGCTCGTCGGAGTTCGCCGGTGCGATCGAAGGGGCTCGGGTGGGGACGGTGGTTGTGGGGGGCGGTGGTGGGGCCTCGTCGGACGAAGAAAACTCGACACGGGTGGGGGCGGGGTGGGGGTGGCGGAGGAACACAGGCGGTGGGGCCGGTGGTTCGGTGGGCGGCCCGTGCAGTGTTCTGTATGGGTAGCACAGTATGTTCCTTGTCAGGAAGGGGAGCAGGGACATCTGCAGTCAACAGCTGATAGAGCTGGCCTGTACGTGATCGATAGGCTTTCAATTACTAGCGGCAATACAACACCGTAATTTCCAGCCAGTTCCACTTCCCCGATTTATATATCCTGGTTATGGTGTACCCCTGTTATGTACACTATGATCTGCCTAGTTGCTGTGTGCTCTTGTTATCATGGTTTAGCAATAAACTCTCTATACAATATATTATGAACCTATCATCTGCCAGCTATCCTTACTTCTGGAGCCTATTTTTTGTGTACTTGTGCAAGATTATATAAATGCACGCACCATATTACAGCACACATGAGCTCTCTCATCAGAATCCAGTGATAGCACACAAGTGTTTACAGGGGCGCCCCTATATTAGAATATCATCTGCATTACAAAGATAATCTCACAACTATTTATGTTTTCATGGTTCTCAGATATTATACGCAATTACAGTGAATATCAGAATCCGCGCATCAGAAGAATATTGTGGAACACTGCAATGACTTACAAAATTGGCAGCAAGGCACTGAGTGCCATTCTGGAAGCAATGAAACTCGTACGCTCCCCACCTGTTGATTCTTGTTCAGAATGTCATCCTAATGACTATTCTAACCTCGAGGATTCAAAGGAAGATGGACTGTCATGTTCACCCATCAAGGTGCCTGCTCTAATTTGGCAAGGTTTTATTGATTGCGCGTATCTTGCATATGTTGTCTTGCATTTCTTCTACTTTGTTGCACTACCATCTGCTTAGTTTACTCATCATATATGTCGAGATGCCATGCCCATCCATTATCAATACATATTCCATCTGTCATCATACCATGTTTTTCCACTCAAATGATGTTCTTGTGCATCAGACATCAAAAAGGAAGAGGGTGATTGCCAAACCTAAAGGAGCACCAGCAAAGTCCTTGAAAAACATGGTGGTGCTGGAGAAATCAGACATCACCCCACTTATATTGGCTGTCCAACCATTGACACAAAATGTAGGACCGACTCCAGTAGACTGTACCCATACTTCACTGGCCGCACCACTAGCCCCACCACACAGGACCTGCACTCCAGCAAAAGGTATACCGATTTCATTTGCCATAGCACCAGCTGTACCAAAGAAAAATCCCACTCCAGCAAAAAGTACAGCAAGTCCACCGGCCGAAGACCTATCCCAACTGCAGAGACGGCCAATTCCTACAAATTGGAACCCCATTCCATTTATTCCCAGTTTAAAAGACAATGCTTTCATTGTTGTTAGGGACTACGTGCATATATTCCAATCATGGGAAGATTATTGTGAAGACAAACACCATTTTCACATCTTCCTGTCCAACTTATGTGTAAGTGCTATTATTCATGGTTATTATTTTCCTGTTTTCTGCTGATTGAACACATCAATGATTTACATTACATTGTTGTAACTAGGCGAGGGTCAATCTGGATAGTCATGACGAGCAAAGCTTGCCTGTGCTTTTCAAGGAAGCATTGCAGCAGTATCGGTGTTACCTGAGGAAATCACACTTTGATGGCAAGTCTATAAACGAATTTCTGGTGAAGTCTCATGTGCTAAATTTAGAAGACATTGAATGGAAAAACCGTGTTATGCACTGGTCTTGTTCCCAGGATGAGGTACTGTCTATGAAATCACATGACAATTTGAACTTCTACTTTTCCGCATGTGCCTTACGGATCTTTTTTGTAGGAAATCTGCTCGAAGAAGAATTCTGGTTTGACAAGAACGATAGGATATCGCAAATATGCTGCCCGCTGCTTTGCTCTTGTTAGTACCTGTTGTCCTGTATCACTGTACTTACATACATACCTGGTTCATTATCTGACAGCAGTATGCATGATAGCTTGCTTATCAATTGTTCGCTCCAAATTATCTTATCTGTATGAATGGTTACATTAGTGTAGAATATATCCAATGCCAATGTTTTTTTAGCTCTGCATTGTTCTTGTAAGTACATGCTATCCTTTATTAGTGTACTTATAATGACAGGTAGTTGTTCATGTACCATCACTCTGCAGCTTATTTTTCTTTGCCCTCCATTTTCTACACATCAGATCTATATTTACTCTACCATAAGGTTGGTACTGAAGAAGTTTAGCTGTGCATTGCTCTTGGCTGTACCTTTTGCCTGTATCGCTGCACTTACATTTATAGCTACTTGGTTATGTAGCATCACTCTTCATCTTATCTTAAATACTCTCCATTTTTTCGTATATTATCACATCTATATTTACTCTTAACAAAATGTAGAATAAAGGCAATGCTTTTGAAGAAGATTTTGTGGTAAACTTCTTGAATTGCCCCCCATCAGCATGGACAAGGCCTTTATAGAGGCTGTCTTCACCAATAATGTAAGTTTGTCCATCTCAAGGCTTCAAACTTTGTTGTATATATTTGGTTAGGCATGACTGCAACAGTTGTTTATTTTTGGTGTTTGCATCAAATTGCTTGTTTAAAGTTTATTATATGTAGTTCATAAACAAAAGTTTGTCCTTTCTCAATTGAAGTTTTCAGTTGTACAACCAAGTTCCTTCTTCATACCATGTAAATTAAACTATACAGAGCAAGTGATCTTCTTTTGCACTGCATGTATGCTTCTGTTCTTCATCCGTAATCCAGTGGTGTGGTGAACCTACCCACTACAGCACAATGTCATATTCTACAATGTCTTAACTATGAACAATGTCATATCATTCTACTATTATTTAAACCGTCTCTTTATTTGCCAATCTGAAATGGTATAAATTGACAGCACACTAACCATTGATACTTATGAGTTCTTGATCTGTAATCCAGTGGTGTCGTGAAGCTGTCAACTCCTTCACAATGTCATTTTCCTGCCATGTCTTGACCTGAACAATACCATATTGTGTTAATGCAAATTTAAAGTGTGTCACTTTATTCGTCAGTAAGAAATGTGATGAATTGTCAGCACTGATACTTTTATGTGCAAAACCTGTCATCTGTCTGCTTGTTTATCTTTCAGAGTGAGGAAGATATAAGTGTTGAACAAGCGCAGTCTCATCATCTTGCTCAGCTTCTTGCGCTGTAGCTCCCCAGCAGGGCTAATCTTTCCTGAACTCTATTGAAGTGCTGTCGGTTTTGTATATTATTTTGTCGGCGTGTTTATTTGCACTGGTGGCGATCTTTGATGCCCAGTGTATGTAATCTGCTGTCTGCTTGTGCCTTATTATCATAGTGGCGAACTTTGATGCCCAGTGTATGTAATATGCCATAATTTCTTTATTGTATAGTCTAGGTTTTTTTCTTATTCACGATGCTGCAGTTATTTTACTGTATATATATCCTGTCTTCGCAGTAAACCGGCCAAACCATAAAATTACGGTACATAACCGGGCCGTCATGCAATCACGATGTAGGTTGTGCCTGAAACGTGCCAAACAACTCACGGGCCGGTAGTAGCCCGAAATGAACCCCGGCCCATGATTGTGCGAATCAAATCACGGGCTTTTAACTGGACAAAATATTATCTCGGTCCTTGTTTGACCCAATCAGATATCGGTTGCGAGCAGGCCGGATGCAAACCGGGCCGTAGTTAGGCCCAACTATATGACGGGCTTTTAACAGGCTGAAATTAATATAGGGCCGAAATGTTAAACGGGCCCTTAACAGGGAAAAACTAATATCAGGCCGAATTACTAAGTGGGCCTTTAGCAAGTGGGCCCAAAAGCATAGTGTCCAGTTGACGGGACGAATCTGATATGGGCCATAATTGAGCCCAAAGCCTCTTAAAGGGCCGGACCTGATCTGGGCCGTAATTTGGCCCAGAACGTGGTAGGCCTTTAACGGGCCGGATCTCATATGGGCCACTATTAGGCCCGGAGCGTGGTAGGCCAATAATTGACCGGATCAAATATGGGCCGGCATTTGGCCCAAAACATGGCAGGCAGTTAATGGGCCGGCCTACTAGGGTCCTCAAAATCTTGTGGGCCTACAGCTGGGCCGGCCCATTAATGTCGGCAAAATCTCGTGGGCCTTTAGCTGGGCCGGCCCATTGTGATCCGCAAGAATCTTGTGGGCCTTTACCTGGGCCGGCCCATTACGGCACAAAAAAATCTTGTGGGCCTTTACCTGGGCCGACCCATTATGGCCCGCAAAATCTTGTGGGCCTTTAGCTGGGCCAGCCCATTATGGTCCGCAAAATCTCATGGGCCTTTAGCTGGGCCAGCCCATTATGGTCCGCAAAATCTTGTGGGACTTTAGTTGGGCCGTCCCATTTAAACTTGTTGGGCCGTGCCATGTGTCAACGTATCATAGGCGCCTTCTGTCCAGTGATTGGATGACATCTGTCCCGACGATGAGCCGACACGTGTTTCCTCTAGCCAATGATGATTTTACGCGTGGAAAATCCCCATTGGTCGGGGTTGTTAACGGGTTATCGGATCCAAAACCCGAGCCGATAGCTTAACGGCGTTCCGTTACGGTGGATGCCACGTGTCGGTCACCCTTGACGAAAGCACTTCTATGATGCGCGATTTATCGTCATGGATTTGGACACTTCCGTGATGATAATTTTGGTACTGTCATGGACACTTCTACGACAGCACAGGTATGACTATCTTGATTCTGTCATAAATTTGTCATTGATGTACATGCATGACAAAAAAAGCGACCTACTATGACAAACACGTATCATCACGGAAGTGTATTTTTTTTAGTGTATCGAGGTGGACTATGGTGGATGGGGGCACCACACACGGCTAAAAGATCAACTTGATCAATTGTTGTCCCTATGGGGTGCCCCCTGCCCCCGTATATAAAGGAGCAAGGGGGTGCGGTCGGCCAGGGAGAGGGCGCGCCAGGAGAAGTCCTACTCCCACCGTGAGTAGGACTCCCCCCCTTTCCTAGTTGGAATAGGATTCGGGAGGGGGAAAGAGGAGGGAGAGAAAAGGAAGGGGGGGGGGCGCCCCCCTCTCCTTGTCCTATTCGGACTAGGGGGAGGGGCGCGCGGCCCAGCCCTGGCCGCCTCTCCTCTTCTCGGTAAAGGCCTACTAAGGCCCATTTACCTCCCGGGGGGTTCCCGTAACCTCCCGGTACTCCGGTAAAATCCCGATTTCACCTGGAACACTTCCGATATCCAAACATAGGCTTCCAATATATCAATCTTCATGTCTCGATCATTTCGAGACTCCTCGTCATGTCTGTGATCACATAAGGGACTCCGAACAACCTTCGATTCGTCAAAACATATAAACTCATAATATAACCGTCATCGAAATGTTAAGCGTGCGGACCCTACGGGTTCGAGAAATATGTAGACATGACCGAGACACGTCTCCGGTCAATAACCAATAGCGGAACCTGGATGCTCATATTGGTTCCCACATATTCTACGAAGATCTTTATCGGTCAAACCACATAACAACATACGTTGTTCCCTTTGTCATCGGTATGTTACTTGCCCGAGATTTGATCATCGGTATCTCAATACCTAGTTCAATCTCTTTATTGGCAAGTCTCTTTACTCATTCTGTAATCCATCATCCCGCAACTAACTCATTAGTTGCAATGCTTGCAAGGCTTAAGTGATGTGCATTACCGAGAGGGCCCAGAGATACCTCTCTGACAATTGGAGTGACAAATCCTAATCTCGGAATACGCCAACCACAAATACCTTTGGAGACACCTGTAGAGTACCTTTATAATCACCCAGTTACATTGTGACGTTTGGTAGCACACAAAGTGTTCCTCCGGTAAACGGGAGTTGCATAATCTCATAGTCATAGGAACATGTATAAGTCATGAAGAAAGCAATAGCAACATACTAAATGATTGGGTGCTAAGCTAACGAAATGCGTCATGTCAATCACATCATTCTCATAATGATGTGACCCGTTAATCAAATGACAACTCATGTCTATGGTTAGGAAACAGAACCATCTTTGATCAATGTGCTAGTCAAGTAGAGGCATACTAGTGACAATCTGTTTGTCTATGTGTTCACACATGTATTATGTTTCTGGTTAATACAATTCTAGTATGAATAATAAACATTTATCATGATATAAGGAAATAAATAATAACTTTATTATTGCCCCTAGTGCATATTTCCTTCAAATAAAGCCCATAAACATCCAAAACAGAAGATAATATAGCATGGAGCAATCAAAAATTATAGATATGTTGGAGACGTATCACATGGCAGACAGACAAGAACGTAGGGCCACTGATGATAAACTAGCATCCTATATTAAGCATTTAGGATTGCAGGTAAGGTATCAATAGTTGTAGCAACAATGACAGGCTATGCATCATAATAGGATTAACGGAAAGCAGTAACATGCTACACTACTCTAATGCAAGCAGTAGAAAGAGAGTAGGCGATATCTGGTGATCAAGGGGGGGGGCTTGCCTGGTTGCTCAGGCAAGGAGGGGTCATCAACAACGTAGTTGAACTCAGTGGCATCAGCAACGGTCTCGGGGTCTAACGGAGAAGAAGAGGGGGGAAGAAACAGTAAATACGGAGCAAACAAAGCATCACAAAACATAACAAGTTAATACGCAGTGCTAGGTATGCCCTACCGCGGTATTAGGTGATACTGGCGAAGGGGGGGGGAACATCCAGGAAAGTATTCGCGGTGTTTCGCGTTTTCGGTTGGATGAATTGGAGGGCGAAAGTTGCGTGTTCGCTATGCTAGGGACCTGTGGCGGACGAACGGGCTGTGTATCCGGATTCGTCTCGTCGTTCTAAGCAACTTTCATGTACAAAGTTTTTCCATCCGGACTATGGATTATTTTATATTAATTTTAAAAGATTTAATCAAATTTTTTAATTAATTATTATTAAATTAAATCCAAATTAGCATTATTGCATCAGCATGACCTCAACGTGACGTCAGCAGTCAACATTGACCGTTGACCTGGTCAACCTGACAGGTGGGTCCCACCTGTCATTGACTGTCTACTTAATATATTTTTATTTTTATTTTTAAATTCTTTTTAAACAAAAAAATAAACGTTTCTAGGGCGGGCCCCACATGCCATAGGCACAGGGGCCATGGCGGGGCGGGTTAGCGGGCGACTGGCGCCAGGATTGGTTGTAGCCCGGCTAGCCTTGGACGCCGGCCGGGGCAGCCGGAGCGGGCGAGGGGCGGCGCCGACGCGGTCTGGCGCGGCGGAGCAGAGGCGGGAGGCGGGGCGACAGGGGGACGGCGCATCGGGGCGGAGGCGGTGCGGCGGACGGAGGCGGGCGCTGCAGCGGCAGGCACGGAGCGCGGGGCGCGGCGGCGGCAATAGGGGGTCGCCTTAGGCAGCAGCAGCAAACCGTGGCGGCTTGCAGGGGCGTGTAGTGGGGCACAGGGCACGCGCACGCGCAGGATGAGCGGGGGCGGCCGGGTCGACCCGAGGAGAGAAAAGGGAGGGGGTCCGTGCGCAAACACGCACGGTGGCTCGCGGCGCCGGTGACCATGGCAGCCAAGCGCGGGCACGCAGGGAGGAGGGGCGCCGAGCGCCTGGGCGGCAGCAGGCGCGAGCAGCGGCGCTAGGCTACGGCAACAGCGGCAGATAGGCAGCGGCGCAAGCGCTTGCGAGAGGCAACATGCGAAGCTGCAGCGAATAGCGCGGTTACCGGCGGTGCATTCACGAGCGAACGCAACAGCGGAGGGGAGGCGCAGGCGGGCGGGGCAGGCGCAGGGGGCGCGGTGTACAGGCCAACGGCGAGCAGCGGCGCGCGCAAGAAGAGTGGCTCGCGCGGCCGAACAGAGCGACCGGTTCAGCGAGCGACGCAGGAGGGGTGGCCACACGCGGGCGGGCGGTTAGCGGGGCACGCGCGGGCGACGCAGGGGAACGGTCGGGCGGTGCAAGGATGCGGGGCACGGTCGGCGGCCTACGGCACTGGATTCGAAAGAAATGAGAGGAGAATCGCCAGTGGGCTCACCGGGGAGTCCGTTGTCGAGCGTGATGGGGGTCGGGGATGGCCGGAGCAGCAGGAGGACGGAGCGGCAGTGGCGGCTGCCAGAGATGAAGAAGACACGGGCGGCAGTGGTGTTGCTTCCTGGCCTT